>NC_142200.1:42461862-42491862 GCF_049639895.1 Pseudopodoces humilis
ATGAATCTACCTTCCTATAAGGAATCTTAGGGTTACATGGTTAAATCATAGCTGCTCCTGTGTTATTACCAAGCCTAGTTGTGAAGAATTGTCTGGGAAGGAAAGTGCAAGGTGAGACCAGGACTCAAGTGATCTTACAGGTTTTCACACTTTTGACCATCTGACGAAATTCCTTTGAAGTCATGTTCTGTCACCAACCCGTCTCAATATAGCTCCACAACTAAGCAAAGCACAGGTCTATGGTATTTCAGTTCCTGTCATCCCCATATAAACTTCAGTTTGCAAAAGCAAAATTTTTCATTTTTTATTTCAAAGTTCTTTTAGCTCTGGAATTGAAATTCATAGCAGTCTATATGCAGAAGCCTGAATAACTAAATAAGTTTAGTCAGTAGGGTTCAACCACTGGAAGTTCACCACAACAGTCTAAATCCCACATGTATGTTTTTCCTTCCAAACTTCAAAACTACATGCTACCTCTGTATTAAGAACAGAGTACTAGTACTAAAGTGAGGATTTGGCCTTTTTTTATTTTGTCAAAGTACGTTGAATGTGTCTGTTCATGAACAGACAAATTATTTTTCAACTATGTTTGTAGTTCATTGACTCATTAGTATGTGAAGTGTGTGGTGTACATACTACAGTAAGGAAATGAAAACTTTTCAAATACCTCATCAACCTAAACTATTTCCTTATTTCATTTTAGTAGCTTCATGTATATACCAAAGCGAAAAAAATCAGATCGAACAAAGGAATGATAAATATGTAGCCTGCTTTTTCAACATTTCGTGGAGACTATAAGTATAAATAGCCATCAAATTGACAACTTATGATAATTACCTGTCAGCAAAACATTTTCCTTGATGTTAAACTCATTATCTCGGTTAGCAGAGATCTAGGAAAATAGGAGACACATTGGTGTCACTAGTTTGGTCTGGAGTTTCTTTTTACTCACTTTTCTCAATATTAAGACAACAGTTGTGTAACAACTGTCACTTGCAATTGTGTTACTCAATAATGATTTATTGAAAATGGTTAGACCACTTGCCTTTAAGAAAAAGAAAAAATTCTAAAAAAAGCATAATCTTCAGAAAAAGGGCACTAATATCCTGTGTTCTCTCAACTGAGGAAGTAAAGATGTGAAATATCTGCCCTTTTATTACAAAATTTTAATTCTAGAGCTTTATGCAATTGCTTAGAACTTTGTATTTTAAATAGCTTGTCTAAATGACTAATTGATTTATAAGTGAATTTGCTGTTTCCAGAATGCAGCATTGTACGTCTGGCAAGTTGCACAAAGTGTATCAATAACTTGAATCATTAAAAAATTCTTTAGTATGTGAATTGTATTCTGACCCCGTAGTCAATAGAAAGAGAACTATGGAAAGGTAATAGATGTGGCTCACATACTACGGCCAAACCTAGTACTAACAAAAAAGCCCCCAAAAAACAAACAAAAAAAAAAACCAAAAGCTGAACCTGGCATTGTATGGTAGAGCAATTTAGTTGTAATCATTTTAAACTACCTGGTTAAAGAATAAGGGATTTGAAGTCTCATCTCCAAAGTGTCTCAACTGGCAATGCATTGATGAATAAATGGGTCACAATGATTCTGTAGAAGATGATTTTGATGACAGAAGCATCATATGGTAGTATAGACAGTTGCCTGAGGCAAAAAAAATAAAAAATGGTAAGCAATCCAACTAACGACCCAAAAACTGTGGTAATGGGACTTGTGACAGTGAAGTCACACACCCAAACCCACACTCCATCAGTCTGGGGTGTCGTGAATCTTGTAGTAACTGTAGTGAACTATCAGAGAGAAGTTACTGAAGAATATAGAGCATCACTAGAGAAAGAACTATGGTTTAAATAATTTCTTTAAAATTTAATCATTAAAATCGTTAAAATTTCAGATATACCAAAGAAACACAGCTTTGATAAAATATGAGACTATCCTGTTAAAGAATTTCAAATAGATGTGTACTTAAATCATGTATTACAAGACTCTTAGTGTGTATGAGCTTTTACTAGGCTCATCAGTTAAGCTTAAAAAAATGGGATTTTTGAGCAAAAATGCCCTTCATTAGGTCACCATTCAGAAGCTGTGCTGAATCTAAAAGTGAAAATTTGTAGCTAGGCAACAATAGTGCTTTATTGTGGTCAGTGCATGCCTAAGGTCACAACTGAAGACTTAGTTTATCAGATAGTCTGAAAGAGAAATGAAGTTCTGATTTTATGTTAATAAATTACTATCACTAGTTTAAGACCTGGAGTTTGTTGCACATAACCCCCAGATTTAGTAATATAATTACTAAATGATTACATGACTAAATGGCTACATGATTACAATAAAATAATAATTCCAAATTCCTCTTTGTTGAGTAGGAAATACAGAACTATCTCCTAATGTTCCCTGCCATTTCTTATAGTGAAATGGGGTTAAACATGGAACTAAATGTCCCATCATACCACCTCACTTTTTCTACTGGAGAAGAGAGAAGCTGACTCAGAACATGTTCTAAAATCTAGCTCAAAAATGGGATCCTGCTAGCCTTCCAAGAAGAGTCTATGTCTACAAGACACAGATCAGAGATATTTAGAGTGTTGACAATTGAGACACAAGCATGCCCCAGCAGAATTGTTTCCCTCTTGATGAAGGAGCAGAGGTTTTGATATGGCTACATGGCAGACATTTTATGCTCCTTCTATCCATTTTGAACTTGAAATAATGTGTTGATTGTACTAGCTAAGAGTAACAGGTGTTGATTGTACTAGCTAAGAGAAACAGGAGTTTTATTTTAGGACTGTAATTATTAAGAGGTTTCCTGACTAAGTCATATTCAAAATTAAGGTATACCTGTTTCTGCAATGCAAATAAGCCCCATAGGGGCTGTTTCAATGCAATAAATGGCATACAGCAGTATATTTGGACTTGGTACAAACCAAATTATACTGGCAGACATGAGGAACACAATTCTACAGTTTTATTTCTCAATGCTCCTGTCCATCTCTAAAGAAGAAGGAAAAGCCTCCAGTATATTGTGTTAATATTCATTATTGAGAAATAATAATTTCTGTAGGTGAATGATTTTTTTTCTGTCATGTTTTCTAGCACTGCAGTTCCAGTGTTGGTAGTTAGATCATAGCAGGGTTGTTAGTTGAGACTTGTGTTTGTGACATATGGAATGCAGAACTGTCTAGTCATCACCAGTATTCCGTACTTCCACAGTCTTTAAGCATTTTCAGTCAGCCAAATTTTTCTATTATCAAAATTCATTTAACTGCATGATTTACTCAGGTTGATTTCAGTAGCTTAAATTTCCCAGGAAAATGTGTCCCTAAGAGGAATGAGTGGTTAAATTAGCTGAAATAGCACTTTTGAGAAACTGAACAGGTGTGATTGGAATACATATTTTACTTAGATGTTAATAGGCCTATGCTTTGTTAATAGAAATAGAAATCATTATTTAAATCTTATTGAAATTTGTTGAATTTCCCTTTGGCTCTTTAGATAGAAAACACCACCCATCTTTGTTAAAATATATTGGGGTGTTTTTTCGAGTAATGGTAGTCAAAAGATGCCATTGTTTTTTTATCATGTCTGAGAACAAAAGAGTTGCAAACCATTTGCATGTTAGAAAGCACAGGGATGATCCAATGCTGGAAAATAATGTTTTAATAGGCACATCAGTCTTCAGCAGGCTTTGATACAGACCAGTCAAACAAGAATTAGAAAGAGTTTGCCAGTGTTGAGGTATAGATCATATTTTTTTATGGAAAACTAGATATGACAGTAGGCTTCATATAGATAATAGAAAAAACAAACAAATAGTACGAAGAAGCAGAGGATATTTTAAAAAAAAGAAGAAAAATTGACCCTTTTTGCCTAAAATCACAACAGAATCTATAAATTAGTGTCTCAGGGCAGTTTGTGTAATGGACATGAATTACTATTTTTCTCAGAGGCCATAATCCAATGCAGTTCCAATAACCCAGTTTTTTTAAAAAGACCTTCATGTGCAGATTTTGCATGTCAGAGTGTATTTGAACAAAGGCCAAAACTGGTAGTTCCTTCTCTTAGAATGCCATGCTCATACAAACATAAACATTCTCCATCAGGTTGCTGTAGGTTTTGATAAAGGCTTTGAGTACAAGTTCAGGTGGGCTGATCATAAGCAACATCTGAAAGGATTGGCTTCTATTCTTGTAGATCAGTAGATAAAGAAGTCAGAAGATTGTTCAGAAGTCTTTCAGTCTTTTTTCACTAAAACCTGAAAATTCCTATGCACTTCACCAAGAAAATAATTTTAAACATCCAAGTTAGTTCAAAATCCAAGTTTAACCAATATGTACAAAAGACTTTTTCTTTATAAGTATTTGTTTTTTAATATTAATTTTTAACTTGATCTACAGTAATCATCACAATGGTGGTGAAAATCATCTACAGACTAGTTAGGTCAGGATCATGATACCTATTTCATTGTTTTATCTACCCCTATTTTGTCAGAACATCTTTTGGCTATTGTAGAATACAATGGTTGTATCTTCCCTCTCCAAAATCTTTGCAGCCTTGTTTTCTTCAGAAACACCTCTTTAAAGTATTTTAAATTTTCTTTCCATCCATTTCTTTAATGTTTTGCATGTTGTGTTTATCTAGACCTAAACTTCCTTTATCCTACAGAGATAGTTTAAGGCACAATGAGTTTCCAAAATGAAGCTGAAGGGTTTTACTCTTTTGCAAAGATCACCATTTGCAGTTACCCTTATGCAGAAACATGTACTGTTATTCAGTTCCCTTCTTATCATTCCTAAAAGCTTTTCACACTTCAGTTTCCACAAATGCAATTGTTTTTGGTGCAATCAGGTTCAGAAAATCACTGTTGCATAGTGATTTTCTTCTGCACTGGACAAGGTAGTTTCTATCTTTTAAAAACATGCTGGATTAGAAAATCTGTTACAAATAGGTGGAATTGTTATATTTTGAAAATTTTAAGGCATTATTTTAAAATTTCAGGGATTCTTCAGTTCAGCACATGTGCTCAATATATTTTTTATGTTTATTAAGCTATATATTTCAAATACAGTAGTGATTTAAACTGTTGCTTGTAACAAGGTTTAATCTATTTAAATTATAAACTTGTAGAGTACCAAAAGCCTTAGAAACCTATATTTGCATTCTAAATTTAGAATAAAGAGTAGAACACACAATTCTGAACACCAAAAACTTTAATAGCAAAAGCTTTAGCATTAATATAATTTATATGTGAAATCTAAACATTGCAGATTATTTTCAGGTGTCTAGAAACTTTGTCATTCAGCTTGGAAGAATTTTAAGGGATTTCTAAGTATATAATGCCATAGGTGCAGAAAAAAAAAGCCACTTAAAATTAGTATCCATTTAAAAAAGGATATTTTAGTGCACAAGTTCTATTTAAATTAAATTAAGTTTCTAATTTTAAAAAAGGTTGAGTAAAAAAATTGATATATTTTCTCATGATATTGAGATGTAAACTTGAATTTTTTTGTTCTGTAATGTAATCTTTGCAAGTACTGGAATATGTTCTCAGGAAATTTGTAGACTAACCCACATATACTTAGTGTTCCTCAACAACTGAAATTTAATAAGCTGAATCTGTATGGAATTATAGCAAAATGGTTTTACCCTGACCTAATGAATGGTGTTGTAGTTTTGACATTTTGGGTGCTTCAAATCCATTTAATGCTCTTTATGCTTTATTTTTATATTTTTTATGTTCCTTATATAGCACTTCTGAAAACAGTTACATTTGCCACTTGAGCAAAACAAATACCTTCCCTTAGCAATTTAACCACATGTATCTTTAGTATCAGAACTGGGCTGAATATTTTAATATAACAATAATCCATAGAAAATGTATTAATGTAACAGATATTATCATTTGTATATCCATAAAATCTGTGTATTTCCAGGTCAGTTAGAGTTTAGAACCTACCTGTATGATCTGTATGGTCAAATAAACCTCCTTAGCTTTTATACTGAAAAGTACTTCATGCTAATGTTTTAAATCCATAACACTGTGATTTTTTTCTCATTCTGAATGTCAGAATGTTCACATCCTGCATTGTGATTTGTTTTCTCTAAAACCTCTTCTAATCCAAGACTGTTGAAAGTTATTACAAATAGAAAATGATATTTCTGCATCATGGCCATTCCCAAATGAAAATATGAATGCTATCTATATGAGTGCTGTACTTGTTCAGCCTGGAGGAGACTGAGGGGAGAACTCACAGCCACCTGCAGCTTCCTCACAAGGGCAAGTGGAGACTCAGGCATTGACCTCTTCTGTGGTGTCCAGCCACAGGAACCAAAGGAACAGCCTGAAGCTGTGACAGGAGAGGTTCAGGTTAGATATTAGAAAAAGGTTCTTCACTCAGAGGGTGGCTGGGCACTGGAACAGGCTCCCCAGGGAAGGGGTCACAGCACCAGCCTGACAGAGTTCAAGAAGCACTTGGACAGTGCTCTCAGGCACGTGATGTGACTCTTGGGGTGTCCTTCTCAGGGCCAAGGGTTGGACTTGATGATCCTCATGGTTCCCTTCCTACTCAGGATATTCTATGACTCAATACATAAATAATACTATTTTTTTACCCTTTGACTCAAATCACTTTTTTAGATGCTTTATTTTGTTTTTCATATTATTTTATTAGGTGTTATATTGTATAGCTGGACACCTGAAGTCAAAAGCTTATGTTTATGGTAATCTTGTTTATGGCAACGTTGTTGATTTGCTATAAATCACAGATAACCATCACTTCTTTAGCATAATAATATTCTCTTAGATCTAAAATTCTGCATTCAAATTCTATTGTGAAGAAAATGAAAGGACTTAGCTTTTCTGGCTTATTCTGAATTTATTTAAAAGGAATATTTCAAATTTTCAAATAATGATGTGAAATAGAGAGTTATAACTAACTGCTGTGTTCTAAGTACAGATAAATCCAACTCTTTATTGTACTGCTCTTCTGTAATTATTCTGCTCTTAATTTATTTTGTGCCCACAGGTCTCCTACAGATGGTCTAAGAGGACCAGGCTCGTGGTCAAATTTACAAGGCCAGTAGAACGTGTGTGATGAGGTTTTATGTGGCAGTGCCACTACTGTGTGACCCTTATTCTTGATCACTGATATAAAAATTATACACACTTTGAAAAAGGTATTTTTGAAGTGTTATTGACCATAGAATTTTCCATATTTTCTTTCATCTTGCCTTTGGAGACTCTGGCTAGGATAATTCTGTCTCCAAAACAGCGATGAAAACACCTGGCAGATTATTTGTAATTCTAATCAGTTTTTAAACTATTGGCCTTCATTACACAGCCCACAGAGTGCTTGTGGCCCACAACATGTATAATTGTAACCCACCATAAATTAGTAGCTTGGCCTCTATAATTTAGTGTTGCAGAAGCTATTGTTTATCCAAAAGAACATTGTTCTTGTGAAAAGATGAGTTACTTCTAATATGTATACTAATTACTGAAAATTATTGTATGACAATTGGACGTCCTTAGCCAGTCATAACAAAGAAATACTGTCAAGTTGTCAGCTCATAAACCTACTCCTTGGAGCTAAGACACTGGCAGAAAGAAAGCTTATGTTCTGAAAAGAGGTTGAGTTTCTCTAAAGCTGTATTTTACTATTCTCTTTCAGTTCTCTTTTCTGATCTAGCGCATTGTATAGGAAAATGAGAACTTAATTTTAAATTATTGATATAATTGTGTTGAGGAAATGTTTGAAGATAATATTTACTATAATTTTTTTCTCTTACAAGCACTATGATGAAGAACTGAAAAGATTGTCAACTGTCTAATAGCAAAATATATTTTCAGCTGCAGTGGGAATAATTATGAAATACTTCTGCTTTAAGTATGTTTGCATCATCACTCTGTGCTATCACATATGTGAAAAATTATTTCAGAGCACAAATCTGATGTATTTTTTGAGATTTATGTCAGTAGGTAGTAGTTTTTGTTTTGAATGTCTTACAGATTTGCATACGTAATTAGAACAAAATATCAGCTTTTAAATTGAAATTAAAATACTTCCAGTGTGTTGTACAAGGAATAGCACGGATGATCTTTTGTCTTCAGCAAAGTGTCTAAAAGGCTTAAGAGGGAATGGGAATTATGTTTAATTTTTTAAACATGAAGTTATAACTTCATTGCTCAGTTTAAATTGTGCCATTTCTTTAATATGCTAATGCACTGATGGCCAGTGTAAGAGAGGGAGTGAATCAATTGTAGGGAAGGATTCTGCATTCCCAGCCAGTTATGTCCGTAACTAATTTGTGAATAATATACAGAATGTGTAATGTATCCTTGCATGTTCAGCAGCCATGGGATACGAGGCCTCTGACTTTTGGCCACCATGGATGCATTTCTGGTGATGGGTTAGGAGACTGGCAGTGAGGCTGTGGCTCTAAGGTCTCTCCATGTCATCTCCACCCCCACTGTTAAGGAGCATAGGAAGCTGTGCCAGAAAGGTGTCATATTGCCTGAGTTGTGCTAAAATGTCTTCACAGTTAAAGAGGAGGGTGAGATGGCCCAGACTTAAAATCACATATCCATCCAGGTCTGAATTGACCTTAGAAAGTCTACAGTCCAACCAGCTCCTCAAAACAGGTCAACTCTGAATTCAAGCCAAGTTGGTTCTCTGTGCACCTTATGGGGGGAAGGCTGCATGTGTGAGGTTTCTATATAATTATGGATGTCAATTTATATCTCTTTAAAACTCCAGCCTTCCTTTTTCCTATGCCACAGGGCAGTGTGCCTTGAGTAGCATTGAATATAAATCTCCAAGGACCTTGACTGGTTAGGCATTGTTACTTATGTTGTCCTATAGCTGGATTGATTTGGAAATGCTGAAAACTTAATTCAGAGTAACACTGATATTTCAAAGCTGACTTCAGCATTATAGAGGTACTTGCATATTGTGTTGTGTTCAAGTCTAAATAAATAAAATTAAAATAATGGGCTCCTGCTGTTGTCCTGCTGTTTTGTTGTTTGATTTTTTATTTTTTTAATTTTTTTAAAGTTTTGTTATTGTTTGGTAAAGTTAAAGGGTATTACTAGTATGAGTCTGCAAGTGTGTTCACAAGGTAAATTTTAAATATTTTCCAGAGTTAATAAATGGTAGTGTTAACTTTCTGAGGTTTGGGGTGTATTGTTCAGTATTTAAAATAATTAGTATTTTGCAATAGCCTGATAGACGACAGATATGTAAAGTAAGACAAACTTAGGAAAGCAAAATAAAATCACAAATAACATTTAGTGGGAAAACCATGAAGGGGAATTATCTTTAATTAGCTCACAGTTGGAGATTTGTTCATACTGCTTATTTTAGTTAAGTCTTTCATTGAGAAGAAAAGAACTACTTAACTTTTAGAATCCTTGGAGGGAAAGGGCCTTCAAACACTTACCATACATATATCTCAGAGACCTCTTTCAAAATATTATTGCATTCTTTATGCAGCCACTACCTAAAAATGCATAAATTATTTTATTTAATAAATCAGTGTTGCCATTGAAAAGGATTTGAATAATTTTCAAAATAGTTCTATAGGAGAGAACTTTAATGTCCATATTTCCCTGCTGTTACATGGAGAAGTAAAGGTCTATATAGCACAGGAGCCATACTCTTGTCTTTGCAGTGTTTTGGAAGGGATGAATCTAATTCAGCAGGTTCTGCCATATTCATCCTTAATATTAGGTCTTAATGCTGCCTTTCCTGTCTAACAAATTAAATATTCCTCTATCTAAGCAGACACAGAGACACAGTGACACTAATTGACTGAGTTCCTGAGAGATGCAAATCTCTTTAGCTGTTCACAGATTATTTTCAGGCTTTCAGTGGTGATCTTATGGGTTCCACAAGAGTAGAAAATATTTCTAGAGAAGATGAACATTTATCTTTGTCCTGGGGTGACTTTATGATACTGGTATCTCCAATCGTCTGGTTTATGTTATATATTAAGTTCTGCACTTTTAAGACTGGCTTTGAGAGCAAGAGAGGGGGAAGAAGAAGCGCGCAGTTTGTGTTAAGGAAAAACATCACTCTCACACATCCCGCTCTTGGACTGTGGTGTCTGCAGCACGGACAGACAGCGGGACAGAGCTTCTCTCTGGATTTTAGTTAGTTTTAGCTAGCTGAGGCAGAGGAGTTCCCTAGACCTTTGTTTGTTTTTTTTTCTCAATTTTCTTGGATCTGTGTAAGCCTGCTCTGGACTGAAACACCCAGCTAAACCCCGGGAGGCTCACTGCCTGGTGCTCACCGGGGCCTGGGCCTCGGCACTCTTGATCAGCGCCGGATGGGGGACTGATAAGGAACCCTGAGCGCAGCCGGAGCTGCTACAACCCACATGAAAAGGACTTTTTCTTCCTAGACTTGCCATCCCATCGAACAGCAAAGAGATTTGATTTATTTAATATTATTTCAATTTCTGTCTAAATAAACAGCTTTTTCCACTTCCTCTCTAAAGGGAATTTTTTTTTCTTTTCCGGAACCAGTTAGTGGGGTAGGGGCATTTCCCTGGGGAAATCACCATATTTGGAGTTTTCCTTCCTAATTTCGCCCTAAACTTAAGACAAAATACAGTTTTTTGGCGCCCAAACTTGTGGGGCCAAGAGAAAGTAGAAAAAACCTGTTACTGAGTGATTGGGTTGTATTCTATTCTGTATTGGGGAATAAAAGCAGTCTGTAGCTATGTTGTTTGGATACATAATGTCTCTTAGGGTGGGAGGCCTTCATGTGGACCTGGTCCCATAAAAGTTTTTGGAGGTTTTAATACCTGGTCTTTGCCCCTCTTTCACAGTTAGAGGGGCACGGATTAGAGAAAGGTTATTGTTGCTGCTGGGCTCAGGTGATTAATTGATTTATAAGAAGTTTTTAGAAAACTATGAAAGTTTCTGTCAGGTATGTTTGGTTTAAGGTTTTCTTCGACCCCGAACCTCGCCTCCCAGTTACCCAGTAACACCATTTTGGGAGTTTAGTAGTAAATAGCACCCTGTTTGTTAGAGGAAAAAGACCAGGGGATGAGGCTTTTTCAGGCCCTTTTCTTTCCATCTTCTCCTTTGAAGTCTGTTATGTCCCCTCTGTTGAGAATTTATCCAGTTTCCCCTGGAGTGTTACAGGATACCACATTCCTGGGTCACTTTTCCTTGGTAGTTCAGCTGTTGAGCTTCCTCTATATGGTCTGCAAACTTCTCTTAGGGTAGTGAGGCTGAGATATCCAGAGGAGCCAACGAGACCCCTGCCCAGAAGGTAGACTTTCAGGTGTGGAAAATTCTGAGTGGTGTAGAGAATGGAAGAAGAGAATGGGCCAGAATCTGGAAAGGAATTTTTCTGATCCCCCAGCCTGAGAATTTTCACACGTGAACAAATTCAGAGACCCAGAGATGAAGTAGGGGACAATATCTGGAAGAGAATTGCTGTGATGATTTCAGTAAAAGAAAAAAATATCATTGCAATTAGCTGTGGGGCCCTAGCGTGATGCTTATATCGCACAGCTGGCTTAGATTACTGTAGGGGCAGGCAGATACATCAGCTGCTACCCCAGTCAACTCAGGCTGCAGCCAAGCCAGCAGCCAAACCAGACTGTGTAGCCTTAAGCCCAGTGTCTGTTGCTCCTGGCCCACGAGAGAACAAGAAATTCAAAAACCAAAACCCGATCTGGCCAGTAGGATGATGATAATAGTGATGCGGGGGAAGACCTCAAGGGACCCCACCAAAGACCAGGCAACTGTTCAAAAATCGAAGGCACACTTAGTGAACCTTTCTCCCTGAAAGACCTTCGTGGCCTGAGAGGAAAAGATTACACTCGACGAGGCCTGATGAAATCTATAATTAGGTTGGTTAGGGTCCGTCTGTGAGATGCTGCAGGTGAGGCTACAGTTCTGGGATGGCACTGAAGCGAGGCATCTGAGGTCCCTGTCACACGATTCCGGTTATTGGACCAGGAGATGATGAGGTGGGGGGGATGACCCTTTATAGTCTCTTGGGAACGGGGTCCTAAGAAGCGTAGCACAAAGATTATCTGTGTGCAAGACGATCTCTATTATACAGCAAACTCGTTAGATAAAACCATAGAAAACAATAGCATTCAGCGGTTTAGATGAGGAAAATGGCAATAGTAGAGAATTGTCTTAGTGGGTGGACTTAGGTACTAAAAAATCCAGACTTTGGTGCCATGTATACTATCTGGTCGATTGTATCGAAAAACTTGTGTCGACTTTGGGCCACAAAAATACGCTTCTGCTTTAGCAAACAATTTAAAGCGGGGTATGGACCGGGAAGGAGGGGGACTGTTGCTGGATATCAGCGAAGAAGCTTCGAGCATATGCAGATTTACCGTGCATGGCCCCATGCAGGCAACAATTGCAAACTGTGAGAAACAGATATGCAAAAACTTCCAAAACCAAAAAATAGAAGAGAATCTCAAGAAACTCAGAGAAGACTTCTTCCAGTTCTCAGCAGTTACAGACCATGAGCCCCCCTGGTACTCAACCGCAGAAGTTCCCCCAGATAGAAGAGAAAAAGCTGACGAGCTATGCTGTGGTTTTTCCTACGTGGGATGTGGAGTGAAAACATGAAAAAGATTAAGATAGAAAATCTACTGCTGCTCTGGCCAAAACGGGAAGCTTGAATTAGATAGACAAGCAAGACTCAGGGGAGATACTATACCAAAATGAAAGACCGCTCTCAGTAGCCTGTAGTCAAACTGACAAGTATTGATGATGACATGTCTGGACTCCCTTGAAGGGAACCTCCAAGACATATACCCAAGAAAAGAAAGGATCAACCCAGACTTAGGGGGGCGCCATGCCTCTCGCCAGGTAGAGGCTAGAGAAAAACCGTGTCTTTTGGGACTGTGTGGATTAGTTGGCCTGGCACCCAAAACAAAAAAATCAGAACCACGGGAAAAAATATAGAGGCCTTGGTTGACACTGGTGCACAGTGCGCACCCTAATACCATCAAGATATGTAAGAGCAGAATTCTGTTTCTATAGCTGGTGTGACAGGAGGAATCACATGGACTTTACTTTAGTGGAAACTGATGTGAACCTGACTGAGAATGAGTGGAAAAGAAACCACCCCATTGTGACTGGCCCAGAGGCCCCGATGCATTTTGGGCATTCAGGAACTACCTCCGAATTAGTAGGGTGTATTATTTTACGAAGACCCAAAGGGGGCTTAGGTGGGCAATTTGAGTGATAGCAGCTGATAGAGGACAGAGGGGCCATCAAGCTAGTTGAACACTTTGCCTGGACTCGTCAGAGAACCCATCTGCAGTAGGACCTTCCTATAGGTGGAAGAACAGCGCTTGTACCAATTGCCACCTCAACGGTGCAACCGCCGACATATATAGAACAACTCGAGATGCTGTGAATTCCGTCCACAAGATGATCCGGAGAGCTGGAGAGCCAAAGGGGTGGACAGCAAAACCCAACTTCTCCCTTCAAACCAGCGCCCATTCTGGCCTGTGCGTAAATCTGAAGGGGGAGAATGGAGGATTGACTGTAGGACTATCGTGCATTAAATGAAGTGACCTCCACCGCTGAGCGTCTGCCGTGCAGGACATGGCTGCGAGCTCCAGTACGCGCTGGAGTCCAAAGGCAGCGAAGTGGTGTACTCCACTATTGACATTGCTAATGCATTTTTTCTCCATTCCTCTGGCAGCACGAATGCAGGCCTCAGTTTGTCCTTCACGTTGGAGGGGAGTTGCAGTTACACCTGGAAAGCCGACTGGCCCCAGGGGTTGGAAGCACTGCCCCACCATCTGCCATGGACAGATCCAGGCTGACTGGAAAAGGGTGAGGCTCCAGAACATCTGCAGTACATTGATGACCATCATTGTCTGTTCTTCTTTTTAGGGAAAGACGGCTGAAAAGGAGGCTTTGAGAAAGGAGAGAAAATCATCCAGGTTCTCCTTGAAAGCCGGGTTTTGACCATCAAGAAGAAGCAATGTTAAGGGGACCAGCTCGTGAAAAATTCAGGTTCCTGGGGGTAACAGTGGCAAGGATGGACGGCGTCAGATTCCTACTGATGTCATCAACAAGACACTGCAATGTCTCCTCCAGCCAAACAAGAAGGGGGAAACGCAAGGCTTTCCTAGGTGCCATAGGTTTTTAGAGGATGACACATTCCTGCGTACCAGCCAGATTGTGAGCCCTCTGTACCTGGTCACCCGCAAAAAGAACCACTTTCCAGTGGGGCCATCTGGAAACAACAACCAAGCCTGTTGCTCAGATCAAACAGGTGGAGATCGCCCATTGCAGGTATAGCCCTTGGCCCAGTCAGAAACTAGGACCAGGATGTGAAGAATGTGCTCTACTCTGCAGCCGGGGAGCCACGGTCTTTGTCCTGGAGCCTTTGGCAAAAAAGTGCCTGGGGAGGACTCGAAGCCGACCACCTGGGATTCTGGAGCCGACAGCTACAGGTGAGTCCGAGCCAACTTACACTTCCCACAGAGAAAGGAAAATCTTAGCTGCCTTATGAAGGGGAGTTCAAAGCCGCCTCAGCACAGTGGATTGGGCACAGAAGCACAAATCCTACTTTTGGCACCACCGACTGCCAGTGCTGGGGGTGGATGTTCAAAGCAAAGGTTCCCTCTACCCACCACGCCACCGACGCTTACATGGAAGCAAGTGGATCGGCCCTCATCACGCAGGCCGCGCCCCTGTATAGGAAACCCCAAATCGGCCCCTGGGATTTTTTGGGGAGGTAATTACAAACTGGCCGGGAAGGTTAAAACTTTCGGTCTTCATTGAATGAAGAGGAAGCTGGAAACAAGTAGACACGAGCTGAAGAAGCTCCACCGTTACAAAACCAACTGCCAGCTGAAGAAGGAAACTCGCTATGCTGCTGTTCACTGATGGATTCCTGTCGCGTCGTAGAGATTGAACCGGAAGTGGATAAAGCAAGCCACTATAGAGCCCCCACACGACAGCGTTCGCTGAAAGCCAACTGAAGGAGAAGGTAGATCAAAGCCAACTTGCCTGAACTCACGCTGTTTCAACTGGCCCTGGACATTTGGCTGAAAAGTGAAGTGGCCACAAACTCTACCTCTAACACTGATTCATGGATAGTAGCCAATGCACCTGTAGGGGATGGCTGGAAAAGGTGGAAAAGGGCCCGACTGGCATCGCCAGAGGAAAGCCAATCTGGGCTGATGATGAGTGGAGAAGGACATCGCCACCAGGGTAGAGAAACTGTCTGTGAGGGGTCCGTCATGTAGATGCCCATGTTCCCCAAGAGTGTAGGGCTAATGAAGAGCACCGGAAAACAATTGAGCAGGTGGATTAAGCTGCAAAGATAGAAGTCGTCAAAGATAAGTCTTAGATTGGCAACACAAGGGAGAGTTTGTTCCTAGCTCAGATGGGCCCATAATGCATCAGGCCATCAGGGTAGAGATGCCACCTATAAGTGGGGCAACGAGAGCCGAGGGGTAGGGATCTAACCATGGACAGTATTTCCCAGCGTTATCCATGACTGTGAGACGTGTGCCACGATCCAACAGCCAGGCCAAAGAAGTTGAAGCCTCCGCCCCACCCCCAGTAGGATGATCGTACGGTGGGCGGTTTAGTCCCAAATATAGATATGGGGGAAGCCTGGCCAGATTGACCTACCTCACACTGCCCCAAACCCGCCCAAGGCAAGCAAGCGCTATCGTGCTCACAATGGTAGAAGAAGCCACCACTGGATGGTTGGAAACCTACCCTGTTTGCCTCATGCCACTGCCCGGAACAACCATCCTGGGACTTGAAAACAGCAGGTCCTTTGAAGGCATGGTGCACCCCTGAGGGAGGATTGAGTCAGACAATGGGACTCATTTCAAGAATAACCTTATAAAACAGCTAGGGCTAGGGAAACATGGCATTGAGTGGGTGTACCATATCCCCTCACCATGCACCTGCTGCGGGGAAAACGTGGAGAGGTTACAATGGACTGTTTAAAGGACTACCTTGAAAGCGTTTGGGGTGGAGATATCTTTCAAAAAATTGGGAGCAAAACCATCTAGCAAAGGCCACCCTGGATAGTTTAAATACCGAGGTTTCCACCAATTCGAGCCAGGCCCAGCCCAATCGAGACCCCTGCATAAAGTAGACGGAGACAAAGTCCCAGCAGTACATCTCAGCGGTTTGTTAAGGAAAAGGACACGTTTGGATTCAATTTCTACTTCAAGCTACAGACAAACCCATTCGTAGAGTTGTTTTGCTTGTATCAAGTGACCGGGGTTGCACATGGTGGATAATGCGGAAAGATGGAACAACACAATGTGTACCTCAGAGAGATCTGATAGTTAGGTGAAAAATCATGAAATAAATACCCTTGTCTGTATATAATTGTATGTGTTGTAGGGGTTTAAAATATATATATATTAATTTTGATAATATGATGTACGATATGGGGATAAGTGGTGGAATGTCCCTGGGTGTTGACTTTATGATACTGGTTATCCCCAAATCGTCTGGTTTATGTTATATTATGTTCATGCACCTTTAAGACTGGGCCTTTGAGAGCAAGAGGAGGGGGAAGAAGAAGGCGCGCAGTTTTTGTGTTTAAGGAATAAACATCACTCCCACACATCCGCTCCTGGACTGTGGTGTCTGCAGCCACGGACAGTCAGCTGGGGACAGAAGCTTCTCTCTGGATTTTTAGTTAGTTTTAGCTAGCTGAGGCAGAGGAGTTCCCTAGACCTTTGTTTGTTTTTTTTTTCCCCAATTTTCTTGGATCTGTGCAAGCCTGCTCTGGATCATGAACACCCAGCTAAACCCCGGTAGCTCACGCCTGTGGCCCACCGGAGGCCTGGGCCTCGGCACTTTCCAGCGCCGGTAGGGACTGATAAGAAACCTTGAGCGAGCCGTGAAGCTACACCACATGACCAGGACTTTTCTTCCTAGACTTGCCATCCCATCGAACAGCAAGAGATTTTATTATTTAATATTATTCAATTTCTGTCAAATAAACAGCTTTTTCCACTTCTCTCTAAGGAATTTTTTTTCTTTTCCCGGACCAGTTAGTGGGGAGGGGCATTTCCCTGAGGAAATCCCCATTTGGAGTTTTCCTTCCTAATTTGCCCTAAACTAAGACAAATACAATCTTGTACATATGGCTCTAGATAGGAAGCTCAAACTATCTCAGAAAGAATTTTATTCGTCTTTAATTTTCCCTCTGTTGCAACCAATTTCGATACTATTTTTGATACAAATGAATATAGAAACATTTTACATAGGAAGGCAAGGTTCAATACTAATATTCTATCTTGACAGCAGCGATAAAAACTGGGAGGCTATGCCTCATTGTTTAGTGACAAAATTAATGACTATTATTATCCATCTTTCTCTTCACCTTTATTTGCATCTACATCTTGAGTACTGTGAGCTAAAAATTAAACTTACAAATTAGATATTACAACAGAAAGTTGTAACTTTCTAACAAGGCCTGGATTGTAATTTTAATGCACTAGACATTTAGTTTGAATCATTTAGTTTTAATTATTTTTGAATTATCTAAAAGATACGTGAGGCGGGTAGGTAAAGAAAAACCTGCACCCATTGCTCTCGTGATAGATGAGAATTCAACAATCTCAGTTTCAACAATTATTGGCACCACTACTTCTGTAGATAACCAGAAGCCCATAATGTCACCATCCATACTAATCAGAAATGAGGAACATTTACACTTCTAGTAACCTAAAAAATTTTAACTTTTTTTCTAATCTGTACACTGATGTAAAATTGATCCATTCAAGAATCATAGAATGTTCTGAGTTGGAAGGGATCCACAAGGACCATCAAGTACTACTCAGCCCTGCACGTGACACCCCCAAAGTCACATTATGTGTCCAAAAGCATTGTTCAAACCTTTCTTAAATTCTTGTCAGGCTTGGTGCTGTGACCATGTCCCTGAGGAGTGCCTGCCCCGGCTCTTCCCCTCACAAGGAAGTTGTAGACTGCAATGAAGTCCCCCCTCAGTCTCCTCTTCTTCAGGCTGAGCAGACCAAGTGCCCTCAGCTGTTCCTCATGTGGCTTCCCCTGTCAGCCCTTCATGTCCTCACAACCCTCCTTTGGACATTCTAAGAGTTTAGTGTCAGTTTTATATCGTGACACCCAAAACTGCCCCCAGCACTCGAGGTGAGGTTGCCTCAGTGCAGAGCAGAGCGGGACAATCCCCTCCTTTGGCCAGCTGGCCATGCTGTGCCTGATGGCCCCCAGGACATGCTTGGCCCTCCTGGCTGCCAGGGCACTGCTGGCTCATCTTCAACTTGCCAGTGACCCCCAGGTGCCTTTCTGCAGCCCTGCTTTCCAGCATCTCATTCCCCAGTCTGTACACACAACCAGGATTGACCCATCCCAGGTGCAGGAAGTCGCACTTGCCCTTGTTGAACTTCATATTGTTGGTGATTGCCCAACCCTCTGATTTATCGAGATGTCTCTGTAGGGCCTCTCTGCCTCTGTGGGACTCAACAGCTCCTCCCAATTTTGTATCTTTTGCAAACTTGCTTAATATTCCTTCGAGTCCTGCATCCACTCAGAACCTCTCTTTAAGGCTTAAATGTCTCCCTGAAGATGTCTTGGTACTGTGTTTAGTAAAAAATCTCCGTATTTAGTTAAAAATACTTTTTTCTTTTTTGATGTGTTAGAATCTGTAACTTTTGTTCTTATGAATGCTATGATGTCTTCTAACTTGTACTAAATCAATCAACATAAAATAATCTGTTGTTTGTTAGTCTATCATGAATTTGAACCTTGATATAATTTTTTGCTAGAAATGTCTTATAACATTTACACCATCCATTCACTGATTTGCTATTGTCTTCCCTTTTTTTTGCTTATCAGTTGTAAGACTTGGAAGCTCTGTGCTAAAATGAGAGATCTAGTGAAAACTGAAGAAGAAAACTTTTAAGAGATTTCAGGAAACATTGGAAAATATATGTAATTTTGTATTCTTAAAATTAGATTGCAACTATTTTAAAGGCTAGTGAATACTAAGTACTAGAGTGAGTACCTGAAATTAGGTGGAGTTTGGGCATGCAGAGGGAAATTTTTGGTTGCTGGCATGATGAGAGGATAGTCAATCTCTTCTTATCAAGAGTCTCAAGAGTGTTTCCAAGCAAAAAATTATACTGTTCTGCTTAGCCATCTGTTGATGGAGTCTATTCCATGGATTATGGGAGCATTTTAAAGATACTAAACTGTGCTGTAATGTGAACCATAATGAATATTCTCACAAATGCTAAGTGTTCTTTTGCCCTCTCTTTAAAAACTAAATAAATCACAGCTATGCCCACATGTGGAAAATTCCTAGAGAGCTTGCTACTTCAAGTGCTTTGAGCAGCATCTGTATCTGTACACACTGGTGTCTTTAACCACTATCTTATCTCACCATGTTTGTCTCTTATTTCTCTCAAAATAAGTATGAAGTCCCGCTTCCACAAGATGTAAGCTTCCACGGGAGGGGAAGGGAAGGGGAGACTAGGGGAGGGGAGGGGAGGGGAGGGGAGGGGAGGGGAGGGGAGGGGAGGGAAGTGGCGGGAAGGTGCGGGAAGGTGGGGGGAGGGAAGGTGCGGGAAGGGAAGGTGCGGGAAGGGAAGGGTGCGGGAAGGTGCGGGAAGGTGCGGGAAGGGAAGGGAAGGGAAGGGAAGGGAAGGGAAGGGAAGGGAAGGGAAGGGAAGGGAAGGGAAGGGAAGGGAAGGGAAGGGAAGGGAAGGGAAGGGAAGGGAAGGGAAGGGAAGGGAAGGGAAGGGAAGGGAAGGGAAGGGAAGGGAAGGGAAGGGAAGGGAAGGGAAGGGAAGGGAAGGGAAGGGAAGGGAAGGGAAGGGAAGGTGCGGGAAGGTGCGGGAAGGGAAGGGAAGGGAAGGGAAGGGAAGGGAAGGGAAGGGAAGGGAAGGGAAGGGAAGGGAAGGGAAGGGAAGGGAAGGGAAGGGAAGGGAAGGGAAGGGAAGGGAAGGTGCGGGAAGGTGCGGGAAGGTGCGGGAAGGTGCGGGAAGGTGCGGGAAGGGAAGGGAAGGGAAGGGAAGGGAAGGGAAGGGAAGGGAAGGGAAGGGAAGGGAAGGGAAGGGAAGGGAAGGGAAGGGAAGGGAAAGGGAAGGGAAGGGAAGGGAAGGAGGGAAGGGAAGGGAAGGGAAGGGAAAGGGAAGGGAAGGGAAGGGAAGGGAAGGGAGGGGAGGGAAGGGAAGGGGAGGGAAGGGGAAGGGAAGGGAAGGGAAGGGAAGGGAAGGTGCGGGAAGGGAAGGGAAGGGAAGGGAAGGGAAGGGAAGGTGCGGGAAGGGAAGGTGCGGGAAGGTGCGGGAAGGTGCGGGAAGGTGCGGGAAGGGAAGGGAAGGGAAGGTGCGGGAAGGGAAGGGAAGGTGCGGGAAGGGAAGGGAAGGGAAGGGAAGGGAAGGGAAGGGAAGGGAAGGGAAGGGAAGGGAAGGGAAGGGAAGGGAAGGGAAGGGAAGGGAAGGGAAGGGAAGGGAAGGGAAGGGAAGGGAAGGGAAGGGAAGGGAAGGGAAGGGAAGGGAAGGGAAGGGAAGGGAAGGGAAGGGAAGGGAGGGGGGGGAAGGGAAGGGAAGGGAAGGGAAGGGAAGGGAAGGGAAGGGAAGGGAAGGGAAGGGAAGGGAAGGGAAGGGAAGGGAAGGGAAGGGAAGGTGCGGGAAGGGAAGGGAAGGGAAGGGGAGGGAAGGGGAGGGAAGGGAAGGGAAGGGAAGGGAAGGGAAGGGAAGGGAAGGGAAGGGAAGGGAAGGGAAGGGTGCGGGAAGGGAAGGGAAGGGAAGGGAAGGGAAGGGAAGGGAAGGGAAGGGAAGGGAAGGGAAGGGAAGGGAAGGGAAGGGAAGGGAAGGGAAGGGAAGGGAAGGGAAGGGAAGGGAAGGGAAGGGAAGGGAAGGGAAGGGAAGGGAAGGGAAGGGAAGGGAAGGGAAGGGAAGGGAAGGGAAGGGAAGGGAAGGGAAGGGAAGGGAAGGGAAGGGAAGGGAAGGGAAGGGAAGGGAAGGGAAGGGAAGGGAAGGGAAGGGAAGGGAAGGGAAGGGAAGGGAAGGGAAGGGAAGGGAAGGGAAGGGAAGGGAAGGGAAGGGAAGGGAAGGGAAGGGAAGGGAAGGGAAGGGAAGGGAAGGTGCGGGAAGGGAAGGGAAGGGAAGGGAAGGGAAGGGAAGGGAAGGGAAGGGAAGGGAAGGGAAGGGAAGGGAAGGGAAGGGAAGGGAAGGGAAGGGAAGGGAAGGGAAGGGAAGGGAAGGGAAGGGAAGGGAAGGGAAGGGAAGGGAAGGGAAGGGAAGGGAAGGGAAGGGAAGGGAAGGGAAGGGAAGGGAAGGGAAGGGAAGGGAAGGGAAGGGAAGGGAAGGGAAGGGAAGGGAAGGGAAGGGAAGGGAAGGGAAGGGAAGGGAAGGGAAGGGAAGGGAAGGGAAGGGAAGGGAAGGGAAGGGAAGGGAAGGGAAGGGAAGGGAAGGGAAGGGAAGGGAAGGGAAGGGAAGGGAAGGGAAGGGAAGGGAAGGGAAGGGAAGGTGCGGGAAGGGAAGGTGCGGGAAGGGAAGGGAAGGGAAGGGAAGGGAAGGGAAGGGAAGGGAAGGGAAGGGAAGGGAAGGGAAGGGAAGGGAAGGGAAGGGAAGGGAAGGGAAGGGAAGGGAAGGGAAGGGAAGGGAAGGGAAGGGAAGGGAAGGGAAGGGAAGGGAAGGGAAGGGAAGGGAAGGGAAGGTGCGGGAAGGGAAGGGAAGGTGCGGGAAGGTGCGGGAAGGGAAGGGAAGGTGCGGGAAGGGAAGGGAAGGTGCGGGAAGGGAAGGGAAGGTGCGGGAAGGGAAGGGAAGGTGCGGGAAGGTGCGGGAAGGGAAGGGAAGGGAAGGGAAGGGAAGGGAAGGGAAGGGAAGGTGCGGGAAGGGAAGGTGCGGGAAGGTGGGGGAAGGGGAGAGAAGGTGGGGGAAGGTGCGGGAAGGTGCGGGAAGGTGCGGGAAGGTGGGGGAAGGGAAGGTGCGGGAAGGTGCGGGAAGGTGCGGGAAGGTGCGGGAAGGTGCGGGAAGGTGCGGGAAGGTGCGGGAAGGGAAGGGAAGGGAAGGGAAGGGAAGGGAAGGGAAGGGAAGGGAAGGGAAGGGAAGGGAAGGGAAGGGAAGGGAAGGGAAGGGAAGGGAAGGGAAGGGAAGGGAAGGGAAGGGAAGGGAAGGGAAGGGAAGGGAAGGGAAGGGAAGGGAAGGGAGGGAAGGGAAGGGAAGGGAAGGGAAGGGAAGGGAAGGTGAAGGTGCGGGAAGGTGCGGGAAGGTGCGGGAAGGTGCGGGAAGGGAAGGGAAGGGAAGGGAAGGGAAGGGAAGGGAAGGGAAGGGAAGGGAAGGGAAGGGAAGGGAAGGAAGGGAAGGGAAGGGAAGGGAAGGGAAGGGAAGGGAAGGGAAGGGAAGGAAGGGAAGGGAAGGGAAGGGAAGGGAAGGGAAGGGAAGGGAAGGAAGGGAAGGGAAGGGAAGGGAAGGAAGGGAAGGGAAGGGAAGGGAAGGGAAGGGAAGGGAAGGGAAGGGAAGGGAAGGGAAGGGAAGGGAAGGGAAGGGAAGGGAAGGGAAGGGAAGGGAAGGGAAGGGAAGGGAAGGGAAGGGAAGGGAAGGGAAGGGAAGGGAAGGGAAGGGAAGGGAAGGGAAGGGCTGTAGCTCTTCACTGTGGGAGACAGAGTGAGAAACAAGAAGGATTTGACATTGTGCAAGCACCGTTCAGCACTAGCTAAAATACAACTCTTATTAGCACAGCTTTGGTCACAAATCTAGGAGGCAGCGCTATACCAGCTGCAATGAAAAACTTTATGGCAGCTAGAACCAGTACAAGTTGTTACTCTGTAGTAAGCATGGCTATGTATAATGAAAATAGTGTATTTGAAAGTTTTGTGATGTGAAATATGTCTTCTACTTTGATGAAGAAAAAATACTAAATCATCTTTTTTTTGAGTAGTACGAAATATTTGTGAACCTAAGTGTTGTAGAAAATCTTAAAGTAACAGAGTAGGCAGCTTCTGTAGGAAAGATTCCCAGAATTTTGCAGTGGTTTCTACACAATTGCTGTGAACAATAGTACAGGCTTTTGCTTCTGCACTGCAAAACCTCAGAACACTCAATAACACTTGGCAGATACTACCATGTGGCAACACTTGGAAAGTGCTAACTCTTAAGGGATGACTGCTGCACTGGAAGCAGTGTCATAAGAGCACATTCACAAAAAAGAGCAGCCACAGATTTTAGGGAAGAAAATTCTAATGTCTCAATACATATAAGCAAGTTCAGATGGGAAAATGTTTGGTTTTTTTTCCCAAAAATACAGGTGGAACAGAACATATGTGGGATCTTTTAAAAGTTTATGTTTTAAATGGAAAAGAAAATCAATGGTGAAGAACACATGTGTGTCCAAGAAAAAAAGATCAGGGTGATTTTACCTTCCTGAAGGCTTCAGGGAAATAGGGCCTCTTATTGCAAGTGGAATCTAGTATAAACATTCAGGGAGATGATTTTGCTTTCTATGTTCACAGATTAAAACAAACTAACAAAAAAAACCCCAGCAGCTCGTATCTAAAATTAAATCTCTTCTGGAACACACAGGGTATTTCAATACTTTGATTAGCATTTCTAAACAGACTTGATCTTAGAGGTCTTTTCCAACCTTAACAATTCTATCATTCTATGATTGTAAATATTCAAAGTTTGTTTTAGAGTGGAAAACTGTTTCCTAATTTGTTTCTTCATTCCTTCTCTCTCATTGTATAAAAATCCTTGTTCCTCTGAAACATCTAAACACAATCTATAGCTGAAGACAACTACTTTGTGGGTAGTTATTCTTATCCCCTAGGTATGTGACTGGTTTTAAGCAGTTTCCTTTTGAGGTTCCAATCACAGGAAATTCATATTCTTGATGAACTTAAACAGGAATTGTGAACATTCACATCTTCAATTGCCTTTTTGGTGGCTCTCAGCCCTCACTTTTATTATAAATGATGGCTTTTGGCTGTCTGATCATGTGATCTTTTAAAAGTCATGATCTGAGATATTCAGGTGAAAATATCTGCTATTCCAGTGCAGTTGCAAATTTTTATCAATGTTTTAAGTAATATTGAATACAGAAATTGACAAAAAAATGTAATTAAATTACTTTAAAATATTGTTAGGTTTGTAGAGGTTTGGGGTTTTTTTCAATTTAAAAGGACAGAAGAATATCTCATTTTATGGAGTCCTTTATAAAGCAATTCATAATATTTTGGAAGACAATATAACCTGAAAATATGTTTAACCTTAATGCTTTTCATTTTTAGGAAAAACCCCAAATTCTTAATTGTCCTTTTCTGCAGTATGACTGTTTAAAAAAAAGTCTTGGGCATTGAAATAGATTTTAATAATATATTAAGCTCATGTGAACTTTAAAAAAACTTCTCCTACTGCTGATAATTTTCAAATATGCTATACCTATACAGGTAAATTCAGCCTACTTTCTGTTTTCTGTTCTAAAAGAATAATATTTCAAAAGAAAATCAGAAAAAATAGTAGAGACCTTTGCAAATATTAAGCTTTTGTAGTTTACTGATGAACTACATACTCTATCAAAACTGTCATTGTATTAGGAAGGGAAAAAAGTAATTGTACAGATATGTTCAAAATAACTAGAATTAAGAACATATGACTGAGGTTGTGTGGCTTAAACACTAATTTTTGATTCCTTTTTTGAATTGAGAATCAAAATTCTAGTATATTGTTAATGTTCATCAAGCCAGTTAATTATGCTGTAGAATTTTTACAATATTGTGTATCCCTATGAAAGTATATATGAAACTGAAGAAAATAGAAATTTTTCATTATGTGGTATTGTATAGAAATTTTGTAATGGGACCTTATCCAAATTGTAGTCTTAACAGATGGGATCTTGTTGGGGTTCCACATATTTAGTTATTTAGGACTTTAGTAAACAGTGATTTTATCCAGTCTGTGATTGGAACAGATGTGATCTTATCAGGGTTCCACTTTTTTTCAGGAGCATAAAATTGCCATGATTTGCTGTACAGTGCTATGGTTTACTTTTTGTGCTTTTAGAACCAGAGTCCTTTTTAGCCAGAATTTGCCCTTGGGTCCCAAAAACATCATAATAGGGAGTTAATGTTTTATTCTCTATTAATCCCATTAAATCCTTTTAATATTAGAGCATGTGTTGCTTTATAGCATTAAGTAGTGTCTTGCACTCAACAGTATTTTCACAGTTTATGACACTGCTTAGGGCATTAACAAACAGCTGTTTGAATTAAATGAGCAGTTAAGGACCCTGTTCATTAACTCAAAAGTTTCATGTATTTTTAATTCCTTAAATCTAATGGTATTATCACCCTCCAAGAAATCTATCTTTGATTATAATTTGCTGTGACCAGTATCAGTTTGGGTGAGATGAGAGAGTTATATTTTGACTATAAACTTTATCAATGGTGAACATCTCCAGTGAATCTTAACTGTCTTCTAGCACTTTTAATCTTTTGAGATATAAAACTTTTAAAGTTGTTTACAGCAGTTGTGTTAAGATTTCTTCCTATTTTGTTTACTGATGACTTCATTTAGCTAATGTAAAGAGGCAGTTGGAACAGAATTATTTGCATTTGAAATGGTGCTATCAGAGGTTTCTGACTGACTCATTTAAAAAAAAAAGAAAAAGGAAAAGAAAAAAGAAAATGTAAATTGTATTTTGACAGTGACAGAGCATCTAATGCAGTTTTATGTATCAAGTGGACATGGACACTACACTTTATACAACACAAATTTGTAAGTCTTTATTCTACTTACAGTAAAAATAGTTTAACTTTTCATTTTAACGTAGATTCTCTATGGTCTTTATTAGGAAACATCAAAGTGCATGTGCATCTGTGGGACTTGAAACCATTTGTCAACTGTTTCATACCATTTTAGTCCTTTAAAATATTCCTGATTTTTTAGCACCAAAAGCCCAGAAATTCCTAATTAAGCATTCACTGACAAGTAAATCAAACATGAAACACTTTACACTAGTTTTTAGTACTTTTTTGTATTGTTTACTTTTGCTGTCACCTCACAGAGCACCTGCAATGAACACTCAGTTTTAAGCATGATAAGGTTTCTGGAAATAGAACAGTTGTATTGTTTAGTTTAGTATTTTTTAAGTCCAAGGATATTTAAACACTTGCCTTCCAGCTAAGGCAAAATATTGAGATAACAGTGAGAGCCTGGAACAGGGTGCCCTGGGCAGCGGTGGATACCCTGTCCCTGGAATGTTCAGGGCCAGGTTGGATCGGGCTTTGAACGAACTGATCTAGTGGAAGGTGTCCCTGCCCATGGCAGAGGGGTTGGAACTGGATCTTCAAAAACCCCTTTCAACCAGAAGCATTCTGTGTTTCTTTCACAGTCTCTTTTACGGTGGAGATAGTCTAGACTAGATAGTTAGTCTAGACTAACTGAAGGTGTGCTATTTACGAATACCAAAACAACCAGGAATGTGAACCACTCAATGATGAATCAACTCTTCCAGTTTCTGTATTTCAGTTTTCTACATTCAATCCAAATATTCACATTCACTTGAAGCTCTAAAAATATATATTGTTTTTATTTAGGATAATGTCTCTTATAATCACCCTTAGCATAACTATTCTTAATAATAGGTATCCTGAGGATACTTCTACCTTAACCTCTACAAAGGTTATTCTCCTCTTACCATTACTCTTTCTGGGACATGTTCTTCTTCAATACTTGAAAAGTATATCTCTCCTCAGGAGAATTCTCAGGACATTTGAATGCAGCTTCAAGGTGTTCTTTGTAACAGCTGAATCACTCAACATAGTCATCATTGCAGACTGCAACTGCAAAGGCCAGGATATTCATGTCCAAGGGATCTTGTCATAACAACGATGCAAACGGGATAAATTGTCTGTGATATATTGTTGCTAAAGGACACAAAATGATTCACACGAACGCCTCTCAGTGTTGGAACAGGAAAAGAAGAAACTTTATTCTCTGATTCCAGTATTTATAGATTCTCGACAATGACCAGGGATTGGATAATTAAGTTACCACCTTCCCAAGCACACTGGTCATGTGAAACGTCCATCAAAAGATGCTTCTTAAAAGGAATGTGATAAACAACTTATGTTTACAGAACTTTCATTGGAAAGTAGCTAAAAACTATGGAAACATTATCAGAAGGCTTTAGTTTTCAGGGAGACAGTATATAACTGTTCAGTCCATCTTAAACCTTAAACATTGGGTTTGGATTCTTCTTACTATATGAATTGTAACAGACCATGTTAAGAAATAAAAGTAAGACTTGATGTTCTTCAAAGGACTTTGCATAATAATGATTCAGGAGTATGAAAATTTTCAGCCAAGGAATGACATCTAGTTGTCCCAGGGGAGGTTCAGCTGGGATAGTAAGCAAAATTCTTCCACCAGAAAATTCACCTTGGAATGGGTTGCTCAGGGGTGAGGTGGGTCCCCATCCCTGGAACTATTTAAGAGACATGCAGATGTGGCACTTTGGTACATGGTTTAACTGGTGGGCTTGGTTGTGCTGGGTTAATATTTTGACTCAATGATCTTAAAGGTCTTTCCTAGCCTAAATGATTCTATGATTCTGTGTAGAAAATTGGTGAGAATATCTAGATTTTCTACACATTGAGACAACTGATCTAAAAGCAGATCTCTTCTCTGCCCTCATGAGTTAGAGCGGGTTTTTTTAGAGGGTATTTTTTTCTTTCAAAGATAATTTATCAGATGCCAGGCTGCCAGACCTCTGTAGGCCTTCTATCTCTTTCCCTTTATCATTAAAATGGATACTACATGAAGAAGTGCCAGTAATTCTAGTCACCCATTCCTGTAAAGGCTGACATGCACACAATTCAAATTATAGTTGTTGTTGGAAAGGTCAGCCATGAGTTACAGGTAGTTTCAGCTTGTCTAGCTCTTTAAAATATTTCTGAACTCAAACAAATTATTCAAAATAAGGATATCAACATGTTGTACTTCCAAAAAGAAATCTGATAACCAAGCACACTAAAAGGCTTGTTTGAGATTTACACATAAAGTGTACAGTTTCGCTTTTTCATTCACACCAGTATGATGTATTCTTCAAAATAAAACATGCTGAGCACTCATTACTGTCTAAAATCTGATTAATTTTTGAAGAATGTACACAAAGGAGGTGGGGTTGAATCTTTCACTCAGTTTTACAATCACTGTGTTATGCTTGAGCTTTATGAGAAAGTGAGGTAAATGTTATAAATTGAATTTATTTATTAAAAATTAATGTTTCATGGAAATATATTTCATGGAGTTTATCCATTTTATCTTTAGAGAGAATAAGAAAGAGTCATGTAGACAGAATAAAAAAAAAAAAAATGATAAGACCTTATCAGACATTTTCACTAGGAAACGAAGGAAAAGAATTGTTTCATCACTTTCATTGCTATGAAGTACTAGATTCTGTCACCATGAATAGAATGAGTGTTATAGACTGGAAATGGAAAATTCACACTGAGGAAAAGATAAATCTTCTATGGAGTCCAGAAAGTTGATCAACTTAAACAAAAGAATTGAGGAAAGTGCAGTTTTAAAGGTACATTGATCATGGGAGAGGATGGAGAGACTAAATTTGCCAGCATCCTAAAGTAGCTGAGATAGCCACAATCCATATTGACTTGTGGAATCTAGAACTGTCCTCAAGACACAGGTTTAATCTATTTTTATTTCCCTTAAAAGCATTTTCTCTACATCTAGAACGTTTCTGTAGAATTTTAACTTTCTGGTCAGTATCGTTATGGAACCATTTCTAGACCCATGAGAAGATCTCAGTTTGTTCTGCTTACTGCAGCAGCTTTTGAGATAATTGTCACTTGTAGCAGAGTGATTGAACTCAAAATTATTGCCCAGAAGTATTGATAATTAATTTTCCTAACATAAAATAAGGCTAAGAATTGGGGGTTTTTATGCTGAAGATTAAATCTAGAAGGGAAAAAAACCCCAAACAACAAACCCCGTTTTTATGCAGGTTTGATTTTTTTTTGCAGTGCAAGCAAGAATTTTGGCAGATTTGGGAGTTCTGTGAATTCTTACAGTCCATAGCTAATTTATTCACACTTCGCATCTAGTACTGAATTATGTGGCTTTGGAATTATGAAATTAAATCTTTGTTCTTTTGGAATAATATCATCCATAATACCAAAAATATAGAGGAATTGTACCTTTCATTTAAATAAATCAGTAAAATACCCATTTTCTAAGTTCTTCAAGCTGGACACTCATAGATTTCTGGCATATAGATGTCTGGTTCTGTAGCACCCAGTGACTGTAAAGGAAAAGTTAATTACCAACACCCATACAGATCTTTGTATGGATTTCTCCCTATCTGGGTATTAATGTAAGTCTGGATGACAGGACTAATGAGAATACAAACACCTATATGTGCTATCTCAAAAGATGCCCTTTCCTAGAATAACAAGATCTTTGTCTTGCTGTTACCTGAAGAAGAAGGTGATATTGCTATGTGGTAGGAAGAGCTTGGTACTGTAAAAGCCTTTGCTCTGCCTGGTGATTGATAGTCTCAGTGTTGAATTATCCTTTCCCATATAGATAAAAGACATGCTGGGAGAATGACAGACTTCTTTTTTTTAAGAAGGCATGATTGAAAATATCCTGTCTTAGTTGGTAAATTGGGTCAGTCTACACCTTAGACATGTCATAGGCCCATAATTGTGAATCTAGGACTGTCAGCACTTTAAGAAAAGACATTTTCAATTCATGATGGGAATGTTTTCAGCTCTTAGGATTCAGCTAGGATTCCATAATCTCCTCAATCAAGTTCACCCATAACAAGCTTAATCTTTCAAAATATTTAAATTCACTAACTGTAAATATGCTGAGAACAGAAGGCAGGAGAAAACAACATGACCCCAAACTACTTTTTACATTCCTTTAAATCTTTCTTGAAGATCTCTGTTAACACTTTTTTTAACATTTTGGATTTTTTCTACTGACAGGGGAAG
>NC_142200.1:42494362-42559362 GCF_049639895.1 Pseudopodoces humilis
TTCCTTAAGCAGCACTGGAGTTCCATTGTCTTCCACCTACCCTTTATGGAAGCTTTTATGCTCGGGGATAATACATTCCCATTGTCCAATGGTGGCAATGAAGGCAGCACTAAAACTGCATGGAAGTTGGCATAGAATATAACTTCACTCCAGTCACAGGATTCTGCACTGAACTAGGAAAAATGAAGTAGTGTACTAGTTTCACAAGAGCCATTCCAAGCTCTGCACATTTACCTCCTAGAGGTGTTACATGGTTTTGACGTGAGCTCTAGTAGTCCATGTTAGAAATAGTTCCTGTCTAATGGTATCTGGTAACCTTCTTATTGTTGCTTTATAGGTAGCTCTGACATAATGGTATATTATGCATGTCTAGGCCTTTGCTGAGATGTTAATAGCAAAAGTGAAGTTTGACAGATTGGATGTACCATTAATCTTATACTGGAGCAGTGATCCTACATTGCTGATGGCTCAAAAGTTTGTAAACTTCATTAAAGCTTGCTACAGTTTTGGGATTTTTTAAAATCTTGCTCTGGCACATATGCAGTTTAAAATTCTAGTACTTACATTTAAGACTGTTTAAATATTTACAAGCTGATTTGTCCAGAGCACCAGAAAAGTTTCCCAGAGGATTTTTTTACAAGTAATATTTAGAACAGTGGCAGGCAATTATTTCAATTACAATGATCTTAAACATATACCATTTTCATCTCAAATAGTTCCAAATGGCTTTACAAACTGTCACAATTTATACATAGCTTGCTTTATCCACTGCTGAAGTGCAGCCACCCTGGGTGAAACACAACAGCTATTCAACACTGCACTGTGGCTTGGGACTGGAAATTAGAATCTCTCTGTATTTGTAATTGCAGTGGGAAATTAGGTAGGCTGAATGTAATTACCTGAGCTGGAATTTGGCCAGCAGACTGAAGTTAACACACCTACTCTTCAGAAGAGCTCTCTGGGATTGCTAATGACCAATTTGGGTAGGACCTTCCATTTATACCTCATCCAAAAGAAAACTCCTACAGGAATACACTAGTTTTGTACATACCTATTGCATTGATGGAAAGGAAGTAAGAGAGTTCTCATGTGGTCATGATGACATGTGCTTGAGATTAGCACTTACAAAGCTCAGAACAGATATTATCCAGGTTACAATTTTTTTTCTTTTTTTAAAATTTGCTGGGTAAAAAGGGTTAGTAAAATACCATAAGTGAAGATACATAGAATGCAGGAATTACAGAATATTTATGTATTTATAAGGCCTTCTATGAGAAACATATTTCTTACAGTGTTGACTGAGGGCTAGAAAATATTAGATTTTCTTTATTTTCCTCATTATATTTCTTTTTATTATCCATGTAGAATGAAGAGTTCTATGTTAAGGCTGTTTTTTTATAGTGTATTTCAACGTGTATAATAGGCACCTATAGGCATAGTTATGTGTGGTCAATCTTGATGAGGTATGAACTGAAATTCTTTTAGAAGTCCTCTAAAAAGGGGATTTTTGATACTAGTTGATCTTTCAAAAGCAGAGGGAGTTTTGTGAGCCAAGGATATAATTTCCCTATAGCAGTCTGTACAAGTATATTGCTTTTAGACTTTCTTGCTGACTCTTATTCCCATTTCTCAAAGACAGCAGTTTTCCTCAAGTGTTACTGGGAAACAACTGAGGACAAGAGGCCTATGGGGATTCTTATGTCATAACATGCTAAATAAGGCTATTTATTGTGTTCCTTATAAGTTCCAGAGGTGTAGTGACCCCCCCAGACAATATATTAGAGAATTACAAATATTTGCTGTCCTTCCTCTGAAGTTCACATGAGATGAACTGAAATGATATCACTGAATTTCAGAGAAAAAACAGGTCTGTGTTTTTTCAATATTTAAATAAAATACGAGATAACAGCAAGAAAGAGTTTGGAAATAAAAAACCTTAACACACTGTCTTCATTAGGTAGCACACACAACTCTAGAATAAGTTAGAGGAGCTCTAATGGTAGGTTAGGAGTAAGCCATTAGACAATTCCTTAGCTGTATGGAAAAAATGAACTAATATGTTACAATTTTGTTATTAAAATTTCACTATGCCATTGTTTTGATATGATAAGAATATAAAATAGAAAATATTTTCTTATATATTTGCACAGCAATAGCATTTAATATAAACTATATTCTCCAAGACATAAGATGTTCAATGCCAATATCCTCTGGCATCAGTAGGTGGTCAAACATCAGAATTCTATCAATACAAGAAATCTATTACCCCCCCAAGTCATTACAAATAATGTACTGCACTGAGACACCCTCTCTCCCTTGTTTGAGGGAGGCAACATGGGATTTTGGCCATTCACACAGCAAACTTTGAAAGAACTACACGGTAGTACCAAACAATCTAATATTTTGGTGACCAGCTTTTGTCCAGAGAGAACAGGAGCAACTAATGTCCAAGAGGAGCAGTCAGATGGATCAGCACCTTGCTGAAGGTTAGTAGGTTTGTATGAATGGCTATCCTCATTTTTATCATGGTGTTACTGAACATGGCAGTAGAATCTTTTCCCCCTGGGATGTAGAAGAACTAGTTCTTCCAAACTCAGTGAGATTTAACTACTGCTGAAGTCATCTGAGACAGCTTCCTGACAAGGAATGAGGGGATAAGCCCCTTCAGACTTTTATGGCCCAATTACCACAGAAGATGTTCTTTCCAGATAGGAAGCAGCCGTCCTACACTTTTTCTTACTTCCTTACTTTTGCTTTAGACACAGAGTCAGTATTTCCATAGTTCCTACCTGTAAACTGGGAGTGTTTTCCACTCTGACATCCAGAGAATTCTTTACTATTGTAGTAGGAAAACAAAATGGTTCATATTAATTGCTGAAGTGGGCATGGCCTTCTCTGCCTGAATACATAAACTGAGTATGAAATTTGTCAAGGTGTCTTGTCAAACCACTGAAATACAGCCTTTTGCTGTCACTAGAATGTGCCCATCAGAGCTCAAGCTGTATCAGTGGCTTTGCTAAAAATGCCTCCATTCTTAATGTCTCCTGAAGCTTTATCTATATTCTTATCAACCACTGCAGTAATACAGAGGAAGACTCAAAGCTAATGCAGCATGTGATAGAGTGATTCTATTTGCTTCAAGAACTCAGCAACTGCTCCTGTGATAATTGTGGATATGGGAACTTACTGCTTGGAGCATTCACATTACAAATACGTACATCACTCAAAGATAGAGAAAGGTACCACTTTCTGATCACTGAAGTTCTTCAGGTTTTGTAATCCACATATAAATTATTTTTATCCTTACATCCCTCCTTTCCCGTCCTTGAACAATCTCCTTTTTTTCTCAGGATTCTGTAGTAGAGGACAAAATGACTTTGTGTGTAGCTCCCTTTGCCCATTTATGAGCTGACCACGTTCTTGTGACACTGAGAGAAAAATCCTCTTTAGTTGTGACAGCACATCCACACACAGACAAGGGTAAAAGTACGTTTAGGTGATATTTCTCAAAAAGCTTGCTGACAGTTGCCTTTTTTTTTGTCCTGGTTTTGATTCTTAAATTATTTATAAAATATGCTGGTTTCTGGTTTTGGGTTAGCCTTCCTAAAACTCTCTGAAAACATCCTAAACACAGAATGTAACTTCTTTCTCAGTGACCATGTCTATAATTTCAGTTATGTTAATGACATTGAAATTACAAGAATGACCAAATTAGAAGGGGTTACTCTTTTTATGTAGAAAAAGTACAGTTGTACCCTTGCCGTAGAACATGGCACTTCTGAAATGAAAGAGCAGTGCTAAAAACCAAAACAACTGTAGAAAAGGAGTAACTGTTAATTTTATTATCAGAAAAAACAGCTGGCTTCACAATTACTGTTACATTATTATATCAAATATATCCTGAAGTCCAATGAAAGATTGAACAGGCTATTTATTATATAAATTCTTTCTATAATATAAATACAAATAAACTTATAATATACAATAGAAATAGAAATAGAAATATACAATAGAAACAATAACAAGATGTATATTTTTATTTAAATAGTTTCTGAACTCCTGTTTGGTGCAATAAGTAAAAAATATAGAAAAAAGTAGAAAAAAATGGAAAGATTGTCTATGTGCATGTTACAGTTATTTGATTGGAAGATGTATTAAATACTCATGTATCCTGTTTTCTACAGATTTAACATATCTGCTGAGTTGGTAGCATTCTGTGAAATTCTAATGAGGGAAAAATGCTACATTCAGTTTAAAATATTTGCTATAGTTGTCCTAGCTTTTTTATAAGAGTTACTGTAAAATGCTATTCTGATTTGAAAAGTCTTGGGGAATATACTTTTACCATTATGTGGGAAAATATTTTTCTTTTCTGACCATTACCAGTTTTTTAAAATGAGTGTTTAATAAAGAAACCTCACTATTAATTCTGTAACAATCCCATGTAAGTAGTTTGCATAAAATGTTGCAATTTACATAAACTATTATTATATTTCCATTTTACAGTTACTGCACTAGATTTTATGAGACCATTTATGATTTGAAGTTTGGCTTCTTTGAGGCTTAATTTGAATGGTGACATATGCTGTACAGTGAGCATCCAGCAGAAGTTGTTATAAGCTTCTGTTTCCTAGAGTTTGTTCTCTGATAGTGGTATTTCTTGACTTTTTTTTCTCTTCAGGGAAAAAATGATGGGAACATCTTAACAGGTATGTTATACATTTTAGACAGAGGAGGTTTGCATAAAAAGACAGATTTCACCTTTAAAATGACAACTGAAAACTCTTAACCTCTGTTTCTTGGAATTTCTGCCAAGGATTCTCTGTAGGGTAGGGAAATGTGAATAAGATGATCTCTCAGGTTTCTGGGTAGTAAGATTCCAGTAGGGTAGAGAGAGCATAATATAACAACATAATTGTACAGACAGCCACAGTACTGCAATGACAGAGAGCTGAACCATGCTCTTACCAATGTATTTTATGTAGAATGCAGACCTATTCTGTCTGAATAGCTGAAGTCTTGGTATTCTATTAGATTATAGTTATAATAAATTCCATGTTTAAAATTTAAACTCTGTAATCTTTAAGGATACAGGATGCTTCTGAGTTTTTTTTTAGAAAAGTGATGGAGTTGAGAGAAAAACTAATTTTAAAACTGTCAATTGGTTATAATTAGGTTTTGTTCAATTTTTCCTTACATTTTTGTTTTTGATTAGTGATGGTTTCCTAAAGTGTCTTTTTTCAAAATTTTAAAACACTTTATTCGAACTGGAGTAGAGGACAGCAGAGATGTGCACAGCCTACATTAATCAAAATGCTCTTCTACAAAATATCATTTAGAATATAGATTTAGAACAAAATAGTGGTGTTGATTTCCATCAGGAGATTAGGTAGTGGTATTAATTTCTCAAAGAATTATGAAAACTTCTGGATACAAAGTCTTAAAGTGGTTCACTCTAACTGTATAGAAATTTAAATGAATGTGCTTCAAAACCAGAATTAAATGCTAGCATTTTTATGGTTGACTACTGTGTTTATAAAAATAAAATATATCATTCTGTAAAATCAATTCAATTAATGAAAAAGAAAAATATCTTATAATCTCCAACGAATTTAATAAAAATTCAAATCTACTATTTTTATTTGTATCTTTTGTCACTTCAGAGACAATGTAGTCATGTGGGAGGTATGCATAAGTAATAGATATTTTGTTGAATATTACTGTTTGTGTTTTTGATACCTTTCCCACATTAATTTTTACAGCTGTACAACTGAAAGAACATTTGGATTTGCATGAGCTTCAGAATAAAGAAGTTTATTTTTTATTTGCTTCATCTACTCTGCATAGTGCCACTGTTGCAAAAATCTTAGTCTTTGTAATGATGAAAAAGAAGTCTGTATCTAATGACAATACTGTGAGTAATTAGACTTTTCCTCTAGTGATGCAGATTTGTCCATTCCTAAATATGTGAGAATGGAGAGCCTTTGCAAATCTTCAGCAGTTCATTGTAACATAAATATATGGACATTCCTATACACATTTGTCTTTTCCAGAGTAGCATTGCAAGTTCTCCCTCATAACATGCTCTAAAAATATTGACAGGTATATATAATCAAACTGTGATGATATAGAAGAAAAATTAATGATGCCATAATAGGCAAATAAGTTTGTGTTTAACAGTCTAAAGCTATGTTATGCAGAAAACAATAACGAAATCGTAAAGTTTTTTTTTTCTCTTCAGACAAAGCATATAAACCAAAATATGTAGAAGCATGTAGGACTGGAGAAGTTCTTAATTCCATGTAATTTCAAAATATTTTTTATTTTTATATCAACTTTAATCTGAATTTTAATACTGAATTGCATTCCATTATATTTCTAGATTGACTTTAGTCCAAACAAGTAGCTTTTGCTTTTTGTGAAATGGAAACTTTCTGCACGGAAAATTTGGCAACAATGAATCTAAATTCAGTGTTAATGCTTTAGATTACATAACATGTAATGTAATGGAGGAACATCTCTATATTTATTTTTCCCCACATTATTCTCAATTAACATGAATGTTGGTTTTAAAGCAAATGTACTAAGAAAAAAAGTAAGCATCTGTTGTGATATAGTGGCATATTGCTACCGACTGCATAACTCTAAACAATTTTCTCTTTATCTTTTCTGGTCTTTGTATGATTGATATTTTATTCCATTACCATTCCAAACCAGTGGATTGGAAGAGATCCTCTTCAATCAATCCCTGACTTATTGGTACTGTATATCATAACAATTGTTTACAATTAACTTTTAATAAAATGTCTTAAAATTACTGTTTTCCACAATTAGTATCACTTTTTCATAGTTTGCACCAAACCCAGTATGTTTCCTCTTCCTTTTTTTTCATAGTCTGTTATTCATATTTTCTGCAACAGCAGCATTATTTATTCTATTTCTTTTTGTCTTTGAACTGTAACTTTGTTCTGCTTGCTTTAATACCTCCTTATTTTTCTCTTTTTTGAGCCTCTCATTCACTTCTATGCCTTCTGAAGCTTTATTCCTGACACAACTGCTGGAGTCAGTGACCCCTACTACCTGAAGACATCGTGCTTATACTTCCAGGTCAGTGCTTTGATACCAATCTGTTTCCATGATATCAAGAAAGAAAAGAACTGTAACTTAAGTGCCATTTCCAGGTTGCTGCCAGCAAATCCATACTGAGCCCTAACACAACTGTGGCATCAGATACCATGATCTTCACATAAATTAATTTTCTTTATCTTCTTATGTTATGCAAATTCTTTAGTGTGCCTCCCAACAAAACTTTTTTTTTTTTTTTTTTTTCTTCTTTTAGGAATTATTGAAGGGAATTATCAAAACCTTGACATTCATCTCATATTGGTTCAAAACTTAGGAACCTCCTGGTCTCCTGTATATCCTTTGAATTCACCTATATATAATGTATATGTTTAATTGTATAATCAGTGCCATATTCTGGTCTTGCAAAATGAAAACACAAAATATCCTGTTGCTTTTTAAGGATCTTGGCTATTTTTTTTCTTCTGCTGAACATCTGTGATCATGCCAGATCACAAAATTGAAGTAGAGTCAAAATTTTAGTCCTTGACCAAGCTCTCCCCCATCCTTCTGACTCTCAGTTAAAAAAAAATGTATTTGTCTCCTATCCACAACAAAACTAGATAACTGTCAAGCAGCACTATTGAGGTCCATTTCTATTCAGTGGGACAATGATAAACATTTCAAAATTTTGATAGACGTGAGATAGATACAGTTTTTGTTCTGAAGGTAGCTTGCTCTCCTAGTTCAGAGCTTCTTCTCATGTAGCTGTTGACTGACTATTGATGCTGGAGCGTATGCAAATGTCTCTGGAGTTTCATTGAAACGATGTGAATCCGGGAACAGACACTTCCTTACTTTCAGAGTTTCAACTCCACAAAGTAAAAAAAAAGAAAGAGTAAAAGTTTCCCCCTGTAATCAGTGTTTCCTGACTGCAGGTAAAGGTAGGACAAAGAATACATAATCAGTTGTGAACTCTATTGTGATCTTTCTTTCATAGTGATGAATTTAACATACCACTGTTAAGCCAAAGCCATTTTTGGTCCTTCTTTAGATGCTTTAATGACAGGTTGAGTCCCCAGAATTTAGTCAGTTGTAGATTGCAGATGACCATAAGGTAAACTGCACATGTGTTTCTAATTTTCTGTTTTACAATTTGGAGGTATCCCAATCTTTATCAGGAAGAGCCCACCTATGTACTCTTTTTTTCTTTCACATCTGAAAAATCGGTGCCACCGTATGTCCTGGAGGACAAATTGTTTTGTGGCCTTGCAAACGTTCACTGCTTTATCAGTTCAGCCCTCTAGGGTGGTAAATACTTTGATTTCTCCAAGATTAACGCCTTTAATTAATTACCTGAGCTCCAAAGAATGCTGAAGAGGGATAAAATTTAGTATTTCTAGTACCTGAAATTGTTGCACCCTTTTATTATGTTCACATCTTCTGCAACAGTGTAATAATGGCTAAAGAGTGCATCAACATAAAATAATAGAGCATTCAGATATTATTCTACAATCACTGAATCTTTTTATTATCAAAACAATTTAGTTCACGTGCCAAAAAACAACTTTGGAGAGGTCAAGAATATTTCATACTTACATTTCATATATTTCCTATTTTCATAGGAAAGACTGTATATGAACAAAAATATTTTGGCTGACATGAAGAATTGTATACTATTTTATAATATTGTGTATTTATTTTTGAATACTTGTAATGTTAAAGCAGACAAGTCTGTGTTTATATTTCCCAATATTATTTTAATAGCTTTATTATTTTAGTAGCATTTTTTCATTATTATTTTAGCAGCATTTATTATAACTCAACATCCACATAAATTTTCTAACAAGCATTTAATGCATATCTGGTTTTATCTCCTATATTAATTCTCCATTTGAGTAATTACAAGAATGAAACTTGTTTTCTTCAGAATTGCTGGAACTGCCATTAGAAGTGTTATCAGTGAAAGGCTACTTGTAGTTACTGTTACTTCAGTTTGCAGATAGGAAAAATGCAATTGTCAGAAAACATTTTACACCATATTCCTATTGCAAGAATAATTAATATTTTCCAAACTGTCTTTAGAAAGTTATTCAAATATATGATCTCTCATTCCCTCTGTCACTCTGTGTACATAATTAAGTGTGCATCTTCTAAAATTCCTCTCAAACAAACATCATAAAGAAAAATTCATGCCACAGATATAGAAAGATATTGTCTTTCAGATAAAGAGATAGTTTCAGCAGCTCTGGGCTATGTGGATTATTTTTTTTCTTTTGGCTGAGGATACAGGGGAAGACCTGTCTCAGATCAGAGACCACCAAAATCTGTATTAGATCATTATGTAATATCAACAACATGAATCCCCTGATTCATGTTAGAGCTTGTTCAAGCAGGGCTCAGCTGTTTGCACTGGGTAACTTAAAAGGGTTGCAGTTGTAGAGATTTACTGAGTAGCTGTGTGATCCTTGGTGCACAAATTACCAAATAACAAATGCTGGTGGCAGCATCAACAGAAGATCAGAAGAATGAGTCACTGATTATTATATCATCTCAATTTCTGTGTTATCTTCTGTGACTAGTTGTGTCCCAAACTATTTCCTAACAAGCATTCATTGATCAGTTGTCCCTCAGACAGGAAAAACCCCAGCACTTCATGCATGCTTTAAAAGAAGTTTCTTTGCCATGACTGGGAGCCCTGTCAACTCTATTGCAACGACCTTGTGGCACTTGGTATCACCATGCTTTATAAGCCCTGGGAAGAAACATATTTGATATGGAGCAGACACTACTGGAGAAACGCTGCTAAACTCCTCTGAGGAAGCTCTTGTGGAGTGTCAGGGATAGATGTACACAAACAGTAAATTTAAAGGTAAGCTACTTTGGGGTTTATATGAACAGGATACTTTATGCCTACAAAAGAAACCATCATTCCTGCCTGGAGAAGTCAATTTCATTCCTCACAACATCAAGTTTAAGTAGTATAGCCAATTAATATAGATCCTTTAATAATTAGTTCATTGTGCTGATGCACCTGATTGTCAAAATCAATTGTTCTTATCTTTCAAATAAAACACTGCTGTCAGAGTGACCATTTGAAATGACAATTGACCCTTTAAACCACAGGGATTTATATCATGTTTATAGGTATATCATTATGTGGACAAAATCATTGATCCTAAGATTTGTCTCTACAATTCTTCACTTGGAACCATAAAATAATTTTTGGATCACTTGCGACACAAAGTGATTTGATTTCCTCCTAGAAATTCTACGTTCCTTTTAAATCTCTGTAAGTTTTTTGATATTCACAATAATTTGTGCACCTTAACTACACATAGCACAAAGAAAGATCTTCCTTAATTTGTTTTTAATATGGCTAGTTTCACTTCATTTCTTTACTGTGTGACCCAAATTTCATTTCAGGTAAGAGCCACCAAGAAATTCCTCTGAATTATTGGGCATTTTCCACTGAAAAAAGAAACTTCATTTGAATGTGCAAATCCAAAAGACTCCTTTCCATATTTTGAATGCAAATTCCAGAATGTTTGAAGAAGTCAAGTGTAGCAATGGACAAAGTCTTATGAACTGGAAGTCTTTGGTCAAGTTTTGCTGAAGAGCAAAAGATTATGAACTGTGGTGCTTTTTCTAAGTTTGGAAGTCAAATTCAGAAGTTTGAGTGCCACTGATAAAACAAAAAACAAATGTCAGAATTTTCCACTTGAATATCTTACATTCAGTTTTGAGACTTATATCCCTATTTTCCTAGATCTGTAGAAAGAGGTGCAGTGCATATTCTGCATGTCAAGTTAGGTCACAATTCGACCATTTACCTATTTCCTAAGGACAGGATGCACTTAAAGACTCTTTTTCCTGCCTGTGTTCTGGGAAATCTTTCTCTGTAGAAACGTCAGTGAGTGACAGTCTGGTATTTAGAGGACGTATGCTCTTCACTCTCCAAACCTCAGCTCTTTTTTCAGAGGAGTGAATTAGAGAAAAAGAGCCATTTCACTTTGTCTGTCTCAGCTGACACAAGCTATGCAATGAAGTCATTTTGGGGACTGGAGGAGCAGTATAACTGTCCATACAGACATAGACACTGAGTCATGTAACATCTGAAGAAAGCTCTTGTCCTCTTTGGCATGTTGTTATCTATTCTCAAAATAACTGGACCGTTTTAAATTGTACAAAATAGACCCTCATTGGTTTTTTTAATAAAACATATTGGTGAAAATTACTACATTTCAAACTTTTCTGTCATTTCCCCATATTCATTACATATGTCAAAGTACTGGGATGCTGAAAAGATTACGTGTTTTCAGGCATTGAATATAAACATATTAACATCAATCATTCTATATTTGTTAAGGAAACCTGAAAATCGACCAAAGATTAATCAAGAAGATAATAATATCTTCTTCAATTAATTATCCATCTTTCTTTTTATTATTTTGAGATACCATTTTAATATTTTAATTATTTAGAGACAGTCTGTACAGAAAGAATTTTTACATTTAGTTGTATAATCACAACTAGCTTCTCGCCAAGGTTTTTAGAAATTTTGTATAAATACAGAAACAAAGGGAATATGCCTTTGATTAAGACATTGCACAGTAAAAGGTTTTAAATCACTGTTAATATGCTAACTGTCTTGGGAACTCCCAAAATTTGAGTAGTTCCAAGGGATTCCTGGGGACCTGTTCAGGCATGCTACTAATTCCCTTGGATAGTTTTGCCTTTAAAAGGTGTAACACTAAATTACCCACTGGGGAACAGACTCAGAAAACATACAATTCTTCAATATTATGCACTGGGACCCCAGAAGTGGACTTTATTAGTCCACTAATTCACAAGATCTCCTTTAGAGATACGGGAGGTACTAAAGCATGGTCTGAGTTTTACCAATGTCCCCTACACCTCCTGGGTTGTGAGCAAACTTGTAGCTATAGTAGAAGGCTGAAATGTTGTTTCAGAAATGTTCCCTATATGTATTTATGTCGTTTTTCCAAAGACAGCTTGAGTAGCAGCAACAGCATATCTTTTTGTAGGATTCACATAAAAATGATGGTTTGAAACTGGCAAAATTAATTTATATTCCTTTATGCTCAAAATATATTTTTCCACCTTAGGCATGTACCTTTTAACCTAAAGAGTTTTCTGTCAAATGGGAGAAGAGCAGCAGGGAGATAAACAGAGTAACATATAACATTCCCTCAGAAAATAAACCCCAAATTATAGACAATTCCTTTGTTTGGATTTTGGTGAGCAACCAGTGGGACAGGTGGTTGCAGCCCACCGCCTGTGGTGCTGTTTCGCTCACAGTTTCAGACTGCCAAGCCAGAGGGCTGCCCTCGCTCCTGCTGGGTCAACAGGCTCCATCCAGGGAGCAGACGATGGTGACATTTGCTCCAGCTGCTCTTGTGGTTCTGCTAGCTCTGCTTTCTGCAAGGGCACACATGGCTCTGCAAACGGGATTGCCGAGTCCCCTTGCATGAACCAGGCTCTTAAGCAGAACCCTCCACCTCTAAAAGCTTTTGGACTCAGACTTTTGCATAGGGAGGCTTTAAAATATTGCCTTAGATTGTAGCAGCCGCTCATCACATGGACATTTGGGCTTAGTTGGCCTAGGCTTTTACAAACTGTGAAAACTGTAAATTCTCCTCCACTCCACCTTATAATGTGCACGTTCTTTTAACAGAAATATTTTCCAAATATAACTGGCAACAAAATACACAAATTTCATGAGTTTCACACTTGCTTGATGGGGAGCTTTTGTGCTCTTCTCAGCAGGGTGGCACTCAGTCACTAGCCATGTTGCTTTAAACATGAACTTTAAGGCTGTACATTTAAAAAATATCTGAAGAAATGCTTAGAAATATGGAAATCAGCCATCTTGCCGTTTTATAGTGATGAAATTAGAAGAAGTTCTGAATATCAAATAGTGAAATTTTGATGTTCAACTAATTTATGATTAAAAGTCTTACCAGGCTTTCTTTCCTCTAAGTGGCTTATAATGGAAAAAATAGCGAAAATTAATATAGAATTCTGTGTCAAAAATCATGCAATATCATGCATTATAATCAGAGAAAGCTTAGTCAAAATCAGATTTAAAGGAATGAAATTTTTTCTGATCACAGAAGCAAACATTTCAAACAACTTCACCTGGTATTAGACTAAGAGATTCAAACATTATATAAGTCTTAAAAATTAAGTTAATCCAATTGGAAATAGTAAAATTATTAAGGAAACACACATTTATTTCCTTGGGTCATTTTTATTAACAAGTTGGAAAATCAGAGTTAGGAAAAGTAAAATATATGAATAAATTTGATGTATTCTCTGGTAATTAAGATTCTAATTTTTATGCAGAAAGCTCTTCTGTAGTAAAATATGGATGTAAGGATGTGTTCTTTTTAATAGTTACTACTGTAACTATTTGCACTGTTATTTTCTGTACAAATAATTTATTAATAACACACTTTATTACAAATACATTCAGAAAAATCCTAACCACCCAAAATTAATTTGCAGATTTTCCATTTTTTCACTGGGACATCTTGTTATCTATCTTTTGCAGATGTTCATATGTGAGTGATTCAGGGAAACTGTGTAAGTGACCTCTAATTATATTCTTTAGAAAGGTATTTCCAGTAAGTGTAAGCAATTACTTTTCTATTTAGGCTTCTCTGGATCAAATAATTTAAGAAAACCTGTGGTTATCTCAAGAATATCAGATCTTTCAAAATTGCTATTTAAACAGTAAAGCAGATCTCACAGAAATCTATGACAATAGTATCAAGGTAGGAGACACTGTTAGTTGTCAGCAGGTAAAGCACTAATATTACTCATTCAATTCATTTATTTCTTCTCTAAAATTAATTTCTTCAATACAGTTACTTAATACTAGTAGAATACCTGCAGTGCTAGCATCCAAATTATTTTCTTCTTTCTGCCTTTCATATTTTCGTTTTTGCTTGCTTGCTTGCTTGTTGTGGTGAGGTTTTTATTATTTTTACAGAGTTTTTTAAATTATTTTTACAGAGCAGTTCATCTAAGATTTTTAGAATTTTTTTGTTTTGTTTTGTAAATTAGCAGTGCTGTGAAAACTAAGTCAAGTGATATTGCAGAACTTTATTATGGTAATGTAATCTTGATTGATAGAAAAATATTTTCTGTTTCTTTTTCCTGTATTTATACATAGCAGTCAAAATAAAAGCCTATAATTACCAATGGTAATCAGTTTAATATATTTTAGACAGGTTATTGCTTGTTTGCCTTCAATATCTACATTTCTGAAGATTAATATGCATTTAAGTTATCATGTTCACAGACTTTTCCATCATACCAAAGTTTTAGGGAGGAAACTTTATTAACTCAAGCCCTATGCAGGAACCATGTTCTGATCTATTGATATTTCAGTCCATTTTCTCAAATTACAGTGCAGAAGTGTTCAAATTATAAATTAGAAGTCAGATTATTTGTTAGTACTTCACTTTTAGCAACCCATTTTATATCTGATTTGAAATAAGACATGAAAACTCATATTTTCATTGCTCATTTCTTCTTACCACCAGAGTTAGTCTTGGATTTTAAAATTCACTGGATTCAGTTTGCTCCTGACAAATATAAGTAAGAAAATCCCTTCCCAGATGTTCTTGTTAACTATATAGGTCTTCTGTATTTCACAACAAAATTGGTTTTGGTCATATATTCTTAGGGATAACCCTATTTGGGGAACAAGTTGGAGATTCAAAACACAAAAAGCAGAAGTAATTACTTATCTTTCTTGACTGAGAGCAATTATGTTTTGTTGATATGATAGCAGAGGTAATATTAGGAGTATTGTTATTTAAATTCAGCAGGAATTATAGCAGGAATTTAAAGTATTTTTTCTGAATATAGAATTATGATTTACTCCCTTCAAGTCTCTCTACAGAGAAATATATCTATGTAAGGCTATCAGCTGGATATTTTATTTCTTTGAATGTAAGAATATCTGGCTTCTGCATTTTCAGAATTTAGTACTTCTTGGTAATATTTATGAACAGATTTTTCTCTCAACAGTTTACCATTTCTGGACATAGTATTGATGGTATTATCATCCATCTCAATAATGTAGTCTGGGATCAAAAGAAAATTGCAAATGAGTTGGCATATATTATTGCTTTCTTCCTTCTCAATTTGAATACAATAAAATAAACATAGTAAAATATAGCAAAATAAAAATGCAATACCAACAGGATCTAGTTCATCAGCAGTGCTATACAATAATTTTGTATATAATAATTGCTTTTAAAAATATTGGTTTTGAATAATATGGTGATGAGGATGTTGCAATTCTATAGGAGTTTATAATCAGCTTTACAATATATATACCATGCTTGTTATAGGAATTAGTGATGGCAACGTTTGGACAGTCCAACACTGTTATTGTAGGAAGAAGAGAAATTCTCTTTGGAATAATAATTTGAGTATTACAGAGACAACTTAATCTAAATCCTTTTTGACAACTCTTCCCTTTGTTAAATGAATAACCAGTCCAAGTGTTAAAATATTCCTACCATTCTCACATGAAGAAAGTATTTAGGAACTACAAAAAATAGAAAAAACATGCTGATGATATACACTGCCTATAAATAAAAAGAGGATACATTTTCTTTGTGGGATTTTGCTAATAAGCAAATTACAGCAGCAACAGAAAATCAATTCTGGAGGAGTGTCAAAATAATGATTTTTCTTTGTGCCCTGCATTATATGTGCACTACTACAATGACACAAATGTTCAAGAAGAAAATGAGTCCATCCCTACTTAATTCCTGAGAAATTTCTTCCCTATGTGCACAAAATTACTCAAAATTAAAAGCCAATTTTACAAATACTGGTGTAAAAGGCAACCTAGTCTAGTTTTTTGTTTTCTTTTCTTTTTTTTTTTTTCCTTCATTTTACCTGGAAACACCCAAGGACAGATTGGATGAGGATCTGGGCAACCTGGTTTAATGGAAGGTGTCCCTGCCCATATCAGGGGGGTTGGAACTAGATGGTCTCTAAGGGTCCCTACCAACCAAAACTATTCTATTAATCTAATGGTTAATTTGATCAAATTTCATTCTAAACAAGTATTCCCCTATATTCTTTACCTTAAGAAACTCTTATCCTCAATTTTTTTTCTTAGTAGTTTACTGACTAGAAAAAAACTCTGCTGTCCACAAGACATTTTCTATATATCCCTTAATCTTCCCCTTATCAATGGCATGTCTGTCATGTTGAATGTGCAGTCTTCATTGAAACGTGAATCATACATTTCCACTTTTCCATGACTCTGGAATGAACTATAATGAATATTGATATTATCTTTAAATACATTCTATTTAGTACCTAGTATTTCCCCTAAATGTTTAGCTTTGAGCATAAGCCTTGAGGGTTTTTTAATGGATTTGGGGGGGGAGGTGTTTGTAGCGTTGATAGGTTATTAGTTTTGACATGTGCATTTTGGTGTGGCAAAATCCTGTGTGTAAAAGATTTGTAGATTGATCATTATGTAGTAGACTTTCAGTTGCATAATAGAGCTTCTTCCCTGTAAATATAAAGCAGCAGTTTCTTCTGGAAATCTCAGTGGGCTGGCATATTAGCATCAGGAATAAGATTATGCTTTAAAAACAAATCTAGTTATTTACAATATCTTTTTTTTTTACTGAATCATCTTAGAATACCTGTTCCATGGGTCACGTTTGATACTTCCAGTGCATTGTGCCAATGGTTGTGCTGTAGACATCAGCTTTTGCTCATCTAATTAATGACCTGAAACCTAGAGGTATGATATGTCTTTATAAGTTAAGATTCTATTTACTTCTGTCTACTATGTGTCCTTAACGCTGCAAGTGGCATTGCCTTGCAAAATATTGACAATTGGTTTTGTTCACATAATTTTATTGAGAAACAATAATGCAAATTCTAATTGCTTTAAAATGTAAGTAAAATATTCATTCTCATATTCACTACCTGGTATCTTCAGGTGGCCACATTATAGTAATGTTTTGGGGAGAGGGAGTCTATTAATTCCCGTTTCTTTTTTTTTTACTTTCAGGATAACTGACATATTATTGCAGTAAAACATATGTAGGGTCAATTCATGCTGAATAGTTATTAGAGACCATGATAACAAAAGTCATTACACTGCGGTTCAGTTTTGACAGTAAAATTTCTGCAACATTATCACAAATCCTCATGCATTAGTGCAATGATCCTTACTATAGTTTCATATTAGAATCAAAAGACTGCTGTAGTATGCTTGATACAAAAAATCATGCAAGTCAAGTGAAGTTCTTTTATGCTTTTATAGATAACATATTTTCATGTCTTTCTCATGCATGTATCTGACTCTGAGCCCTCTTGGATATTTCCTCCGTTAGTATATTTCTCCTCTGGGTTATAACTGTTTTAAAATAATGTCCCTGTTTAGAAAGGCCAAATATAAAGTAAACCTGACAATGGCACATGTCAGTTTAGGTAATGAATTCCTTTTGATTTTGTTGTTCCTATGTATTGGCCTGAATGAAAAAAACAACAATACGGCTCTCATATAAAGAAAAAAATAATTTCTGATTCTAAACTTTGCGTTTAGTTCACTTATCTGGAAATCATGGTTTATGTCTTGTCTTTACAAGACTAATAGTGAAGGCATAGTTAAGATTTTGCCAAAAACTCCTACCCACTCCCAATTTCTTACAAAACTTACAGGAAAAAATTAAACAGTAAAGGCTTCAGTGTGAAAGAAATGAAAATCATTATAGAAAGAACTAAATAATTTTTATCTTTTTACGTATTAAACCTTTAACTAACTTTCATAACTATATTGATTGGGGAGATCAATGGGTAGTCGAGCTGACATTTGGGTTTGGCCAATATAACAAGACTAGATAGTAGCTAGTAAGCAAAAATGTGTAGTTTACAGAATTTTTAACTGAAGTTCTCTTTGCCTTAGAGTTTTGATCCCATAATATGTTGACAGAATAGCCAGTTTCATATGAATAGCCATTTTCATATGAAAACTTGAGAGAAAAAGATGTATGTTCAATAGGCTTTTTATTATGTAAATTTCCTAAATTTTCTTAGAGCTAATTACACTTAAACAATGTAAACATCAAGTTAATGTTACAATTAAATTTGAATCAATAACTCAATACATTCAAATGACTCATTCAGAATACTAATGCAACAGGCAACCAAACCAAATTATTAGTTTTAATAGCAAAAGGATGCTTTTGAGCTAATTTATGGGAAGTCAGTCTCCCTTTCTGATGCATCAGCCATATCAGTGGCTAATCAGGTCACAGTTCTGATGCATAGGACAACATCTCTGCCGTCACAGAATGCAGTCAAGTCTGTAGGACTTCAGTGTTAGTTTCATCCTAGTGCCTCCTAGAAGGAGTGAAGTCTCTTTGCTTTGGAGTTTTTTTTAAAGATATGAAGGAATTTGATGATTTAGTTAGGCATTTAATTTTAAAGCTGAGTGTTCTCTAATGCCTGGAGAGTAAAGATTATTAAAATTTGCACTTTTTCCCCTACAGAGTCATAAATATTTAAATGATACTTGCCCCTTTTTTTTACCTCAGGGGCACCTATGGTATGAAGACAAATGAGATGAGCAGGAATACTTCTTGTGTTAGTGGCCAACATTTCTTACAGTACACAGTTCTTTAAATAGAGGGGTGTGAATGGTGATGCCATTGGGCACTAGACCTTCATTCACAAAAGCAGCAATTTTGACTGCAGCTCAAATATTCCTCCAGTGCTATAGTGACATGAATTGATACTGAGAAGGTCATGATTCAGCCTTTGAATTAAGGGCTATTAGGCAAATAAACAAAAATGATCTTTTGTAAAACATGAAAGAATTTAATCAGTAGGGGTTTCTTTGTCTGTGGAATTGCTGCATGCCAGTAATGTCACTTAGAAACAAATCATCAAAGAAATGTGCATGAGCACAGTTCTTCCACCAGCAGCTTTTACCCTATTGCTTATGTTTTGTTCTTTCCCAGCAGATTCCACCTCTAATTAAAAAGAATGATTGTTTGGGTTTGTTTTCTTTTTATCCACACATCCTTTTATTTTTTTTTTTCCAGACTCTGGGCACCAGACTGAATAGAATAGGAAAAGAGACACTGGGGGAAGGACCTCTCTTGTATGAAGCAAAATAGAAAGAGATGGACATTGCTAGGAATTCTATTAGACCATCAGTTCCAACATGTACATAAACATTAATATGTGTGTATGCACAAATTGCAGGACAGGCCTGGTATGAGGCTCATCAATCCTTGGTCAGACAGTGTGATCATCTGTCTTGTTTCATATGTCTGTGAAAACATTGTTAAGGTGGAAATGTCTCTTATCAAGTTTTGCAACACACTTCCCTTAGGAAGGAAACCTTACCCTGATCCTGTTTTCGAGACTTTTACACAGGGAAATCTGTGTATATGAGCTGACTTGACCCTAAAATAGGACAGTTCTTTCTGTAACACTTTACAGAGATGTTAGAATTATTTCTGAGTCACAAATGTATTAAATTTTTAAAAAATCAGAATCTGAAGAACTTCATTTCAAACCTCTCTTTTCTTTTACTTTCAAGTTTTTACATTCTCTTATTTACATCTAAAGCATCCAAGTTTACTAGTTCCAGAGTAATAAACAACTTCCTGAAGAAATGTCCAAAAGTTCAAAAGATAACCATATCTCATCTACTTGTTGGTTAAAGTGTGGTGTTAATAGGACCAAGGCTGTGGATTTGATCACTATACAGGCCACTGACTTAAGAGCTGGACTCAATGATCCCTGTGGCTGCCTTCCAACTCAGAATATTTTGTGTTTCTGTGATTTTTAACTGCATGGATTAATAGTTTGAGATTTACTTTCTTATTAGCTACATAAACTCATGTTCATTCAGATTTACTTCAAGCTTATATTAAGAGCATCATTAAGGTCACAGAGTTACAGCTTAATCTTGCAAATACTTTATAAAAATATTTGGTGTCAAAGTAACTTGACTTAGCACTTAGTAACTGACAAAGAAAACCTTGTAGAAAACAACAAACAAAATTCTCTAGATCAATAATAATCATATTTTTGCTTTCCTTTGTAGGTCATAAGCAGTTCTTAGAATCTTTCATGCTAATAAAGCACACCTACACTGTAACCCCAAATTCTTTACAGTAGGGGTACTTATATTAAAGTCTTTTTAGGCCTACATTTTCCATGTTTATTTGCTTGGAAAAGTAAAAAAAAAAACTTAACAGTTTAACATATAAGATTAATGTGCCTTGTTATGCAAACTGTAATTCTAGGAACTGGTAGAGACTTTGTGCTGTGCCTTCTTAAACCTTTCTGCTCCAAAAGGATTATAATAGCATAAATCAGCAGGAATGCTCTCAGCTACAATTAGCTGGAAATGGTTTGAAAAATAATTCTCAAATGTCTGCTGAATGTCTGTTGTGGGTTGGGGGAAAGGTATTGCAAGTTTTTGTTTCATAAAATTAATTTTCTTTCAGTTTTGAATGGGGAAAAAAAAAGTCCAGCAATGTGCTGACCAGCTCCAATTTCACTACATACTCTATAATTTACAGTATTATCTAAATAGCTTCCTAGAGAATTCATAAAAGGATAAATTTATATGAAGAATGCAACTTTATGTAAGAAACCATTTCAAGGAATCTACTAAAACTGTCAGTAGACCTTTTTGCTCAATTTGTACACATAGATAACATCTTCTAAGAAGAGCAGGTAGAACTGCTGTCTCACGTATTCAGGATAAGGAATATTATGAAAAGTGACAGCACCATGGCTACCAGACATCTTAATAATTAATCTTACACATTAGTTTAAAAAATGAGAGAGGGCTCAAATTTCAACAGAAATTTGGAGTGAGAGAGAAGAAATCATTTTATTCCTTGAAACAGAGAAGGGAACTGATGCATGGTATGATCCACATTAGCTTTCCAAATCAGTAATTTCCACAAAGACACAGAAAATAGCCTAATGCAGATTTGGTTGAAGGCCTCATTAGCATTATGAGAAGGATCAAGACCTTATGAAAAAGACCTTTCTCAGGAAAAACAGTGACTAAATGGTTTACACTGTTTTGGTATCTGTCACACATCTGTCTGTTCTGGCATTCAGAGCTCCGCCTCAGAGTGCTACACCTTCACTATGTTTCACAACCATGGCCTGCTTTGGAAATAATATTATCACTATTGATTCATTAAAAGCTGCTCAGGTTCACTTCCAAGCACAGGAGTGAAGGGTGGCCAGAGACTGTGCAGGAATAGCTCAGTGATGCCGATGGACAACATCTTACCCCTGTTAGATAGTGGATTTCCCACCACTGCAAGCATCCCTGGGATTCAGAAGGGAGCACACAAAGAGCAGATATGTCATGCTGCTGTCCCTGCAGTTTTGAAATTATTGATATTGAGATTCAAACAGATATTCCTGTCCACAGGAAGAATCAGAAGGCAGAATGGAGGGGTTTCTCTTGAAAGTAACAAGGAGACCAGGCAATGGCTCTTGGAAAGCATTACATTAGCAGCTGAAAGGTACACAGTGAGTGCATTTAGTTTCGTCTGGAACAGATGAAAGAAAAGTTTTTTACTCTTATGCACCTCCTCAGCTTTCTGATGAAGATATCTGACCTAAGAAAACAAATTAGAAGATGTAAGAACATGAAGGAGTTCATCATGTCTCCCAGTCAACCATTTACTGAGAGTGACTTTTTTTTTTTACACATGTAAGGTTAACGATAAAGATCTTTTAAACATTATTTTTTAAAAATGGTCAGCCAATAAAATATGAAAGCACATATCCAGAAAACAAAGTGGTTTGAGAACCTGATTTTCTAGTTTTAGGGAAACAAATAAAAGTCTCTCATTTCCAATGAATACCTGCCTGAATGAACAGATTACAAATTATCCTTGGTCTGTCTTGGTTTCTCACCGTATTTTCACATACTGTGAATAATTAGTTTTGAAGGAGACAAAAAGGATAAAATATTCATTAAGATGTTCATCTAACAGTAGAATTCCAGCCCGAAAGAAATTTTAAGTAAATTATACTAAAAAATGTAGGTCCCAGATCTGGGCATGCTACTGGAAGGCATTTTATCTTCTTCCAAATCTCTGCTCTAAATCAGGCAGTGAGAATATTAATTTGAGTCTTCCACTTCTTGAGAACCCTTAACCCTGGGATTTTGGAGAACAGTCTTTCTTTGATTTTCAGGCTTCGAGCTTTTACCACTTCACAATACTACTTCATATCAGGGAACTTCCAAGGCTGCTGATAGTCACTGGTGCTTCTGCTCCTACCTGGCCTGTATGCTGAAATTGGAAGCATTTTCCTCTTTCTATGGGTACAGTAAGGGTGTGGTGGGATATTAGAACACTTTTTAAGGTGTCCCAGAGGCTTGGTTTCTAGTGTCAATCTCCCTTCAGTGAAGACTAACTTTGTCCAGCTCCATTAACTTTTTTTGTCTGCAATTGAATCTATAAGTCATAGCACTTAGAATATTAAAAAGTGACAACACGGATACAAGTAATGAGAACTAAGACTAAAAGACAACCTACATTTACTCTATTTACACTACAAGTAGATTTCAATTTCCATCTTCAAGTAGCTTTCTGCTTCCCTCTCAATAATGTGGTTGTCAGTGTTTCAGGTTTTGGGAATGTTCCTCTTCTCTTAATGTTATACCTTACATGCTAGGGTCACTCTTACCTTTCAAAACTTCTAGGAGGGCTAGATGAATTTAGCATTTTCCTTGAAACTAGCAGAAAACATGATCCAAGTGAAAAAGTGGATCTTTATTAGAATAAAGGTTCATTCTATACCCAGAAGTTCTGTTGTATACTTAACTGTTTGGTAAACAACTCTTTCCTTCAATGAGTTGTGAAATTCTAGCACATCCCTTTTGTGGCTATTTGATATTTTGCATCAAGGATATACCTTTCAATCAACCTGAGAGGCCATGTCAACCTTCAAACTAAAAAAAAACCCATACTGATGTATAAGCAATTAAGTTATTTTTAGCCTATTGCTCCTTCTTGGTTGCCATCAGACATTGATTGCAGTGAGGCAATCTGTCAGGGCAATGTTTTTGGGGTTTTGGAAGGATCCCCAGCTCCTTCACACTGACTCTCTCTCATACCTCTTTTTTTAGTGGTATTTACATAGCCCTTTCAGTGGAGCAGTGTTGGTAGAAATTTTTAATCTGACCTGCCATGTAGACTTAAAAATTCTATCAATTGTGAAAGAAAATGTAAAAATCCCTTTATGTGCCTTGGTTATAAAGTTAATGTGACATTAAATATATACCCATTTTTCTTAGAACAAATAACTTAGAGATGAGACAGAGTGCTTCCTGAGGAATTTTAGGCTTGCATTAAGGGAAATGTTATTGAAAGTTAAACTGAAAAAACGTAAGGTAAACTGTTTTTCCTTACTTGCCTGAAGGAATTGTATCTAATGCCCTGATGGAAGAGGGCTTTAGGACAGGAGTGTGATGTGTCGCCACCACAAGACAAAGACAGAAATGAAACAATGATCTAAGCTAAAAATTCACTTCTCTAGGGAGTAGCTGTAGCACATTGATTCATGATCCTGGGTAAGAGTCACTGCAAGTCACTATAGGCAAACCCAGGGTTTGATATTTGTTGGAATAAATGCATTATATAGATATCTTAAATTTATCAAGCCCTTTTAATAAAAAAGGTATGCACATTTTCTGAAAGGATTTGCCAAATTCAAGAGTGAAAGACTGAATGCAAAAAAGAGGTTGGGGATGAGGAATTATGGTATGAATGAGCACCAGAACTGATCTAATTTCCAGAGATAAACTGTGTTGATGCAGCTTTACTACCCTTTTCCCTGTTACCCAATGTAATTTTGTTAGTCCTAATATGTTCTACCACTAAATCTAGCTATTCTTGACATTGATTTCAGTGCAATTTGTGTAACAGGTCAAGTGAAGTGGTGCTTATTGACTGCTGATTGTATATGTTTTTCCACCTGAAGTGTTATTGTTAATTGACATGCTCTTTCATTTTCCTGAGATAATTTTTACTCTATTTGGATAACTGCCTGAAGTTCCCCCTTTGTATATTAGGTCTCTTTCATGGCAAATATCAAAAATAGTTTTAAAAATCAGATAAATTGCAGGCACAAATTCATCCCTTCAACAACAGAACATTAATCAGATTCAAGCTAGTTTGTCAAACATTATTTTCCTTTGGTGTGAATATATGCTGTCTGCCCCAAACTAAATCACCCATTTCTAAATGTCTTGTAATCTTGTCCCATACCATTATTTCTAGTAATATTCTTGCAAAAGAATTCTGGCTAACTCTAATGGCCTGAAGTTTTCTGAATAATTCTTTTTCTCCCGAGGTATTGTAGAATATTCTACATCTATTACTAGATGATTACAGGTCTTATGTTGCCAGACTCTTTATCTCAGTTCTTGGAAAGTATAATGCCTAGTTCTGGCCTTTTGCTTTCCCTTATGAAGTTTTTTCTTGTATTTCAGAGACTGCCTTCAGTAATTTTCTTGGTAATTGTGCACATAGGGATAGGGGTGGTACTTACCTTTCTGATGTCATGGCTGCCCAGCTTCCTTCAGCTGATGAGAGCAAATTGGTTGAAGTAACATATCAGAAAAAAACCCAAACATCATCTTAAACAATAGCAATCTCATTTCTGCATTGGTAAACTAGCAGAAAATGTAAGGGTTTCCTCCTGTTCTGCTATTGAGAAGTCCAGTGTTGATCCCTCTACAATTGCATATGTTTGCTTTAATTGATTCCAAATGTGTGTTTCTCCATTTTTAAGGTGCCCAAAATTGCTTTATGAAGACAGCAACAAAGGCCAAAAGAAATATTTCCCATTCTTGAAATGTCATACTAGATATACATCTTCTTTCAGATTCACTGAAATAATGACTATTTTTGTCATGCACCCAAGCAGACTCCTTTCTAGCAGTCCCTGTATTACCCTATGACTCTTGTGTTTCTTCTGCATGTTGGGCTGCCAACAATGCTCCTTGCTGGGTTGTTCTAGGAATAGATTGACACAGGCAGGCAAAAAATCTCTCACTCTTTACCTCACTAAATGGCAGGCATAGAAGGCAATTATCCACTTTAATTGGAAAAAACCTGTGAATTGAAATCTCAAGATCACATAGTCAAAAGTAAGATTTACACAAAGGATTAGTCTGTAATCATGAGTACTCCATTAGAGCTGCATAACTTGCAAAACTTGCTTTTAGATCCATGAGCTTTGTCTGTACTCTCAGTAAAATCTGGAAATTCTTCCCAGCATCCACTCCACAAAGGAACCACCTTCCTGGGTGCTTGTGTCCAATATACTGCCCTCAAAGGGCACACAGCTGCCACCAGACTGGTAAAAACTCAGGCCTGAGGAGTGGTAATTGGTGCTCTAGAAGAGGGCCCTAAACCAAGGAGTAGAGTTTTTAATCTCTTGGTCTTACTTGACTGTGAACACCACTTGATTTCAATGCAAAGTCCAGACTAGTTACCTTAAAACAGTGCTGCAAATCCCAGAATCATAGAATAGTTTGGGTTGGAAGGGACCTGAAAGATCATCTGGTTCCAACCCCCCTGCCATGGACAGGGACCCCATGCTACTGACTATTCTGCCCCTAAGTTTCCATTCTATTGCAAGGCATATGTTGAGAATTGTACAGACTTCCACTGCTCTGGTAGTTCGCTACTCTGAGGTCTTAGGCACACACAGAAATATACTCTGTTACTCACCATACCCCTGCTCTGCTTTCCTTAGGCCAGCTGAGTACATGAGCCTAATATACATCATACACAAATGCTTCTGTGAGGGCTTCTCTAAAGTGGATTTGCACTGGAAAACCCTCTGGATACCTGGGAGTGTTGTGATGAGCCGTCAGATAAAAGAAATCAAGCTTTGCTGGTGTCAGTTAAGCAAAAAGGATGTTTTGCAATTTATGCTTACTACATTTGACCTCAAAGTCAGTGAATGATTTAATATATTTACTTGTTATGTTTATTTTTTCAAGAGAATTTTTCAGATAATTATTTGCAGTATTAGTCAACTAGTGTCTTTTGTGAATCTGCTTAAAACTGCAGTTTTGTAGAACAGAAAAAAACTTCCTCATCTTAAGATGGAACAAAAACAAACTCACACCCATTCCTTGCAGAAATCTCTATCATGCTACACAAACTAATACGTCAATATTTTGAAGATATGTTTCTTTGGCAGCATATTATACATGGAAATTATTTCTATTATATTTTTCCTATGTCTCTAAAAACAGATCTACTATATCATATCATATATATATATACATACGCATATACACACATATATATGCATATGTGTGTGTGTATATATATATATATATATATATATATATAAGCCTTCTACAGATTATATTCATTTCATACATCAAATTCAGCAAAATGTCAAACTTTGTTTACTAATTTCATACTTATCTTTTCTTTTAATATCCTGTTTTGGTTCTCTAGTTATAACACAGATGCACCTAAAGTTCGCTAAAAACATTTGCCATTAGCTTCTTCTAAAAAAAAAAATTAAATTTGAGGATAATCCTACCTCCAGAGCTTATTCTGTTCCTGGCCATTGACTGTGACAGTGAAAGGCTCATCTGAAAGCAGTGGAGCATCCCATCTAAAAGCATAAAACATATTACATTTCATGAAAAAGCTAATTCAGATTGTTTAATTCTGGTAATATTGCCTCTGTCACCTTCAAAATCAAAATGTTCTTTCCTGTTATTATAAAGAAAACAACCAAATTGCTTAAAAACCCATTTGAATACACAGCTGCCTTATGTTGCATACTAATTTGATTAAAAATGCTTGTGCCTCACCAGCATTTTTTGCATAAAACACACTAGTGAATTTAACAAAGAAATATAAATATATTTTGGCAATTTTTGATGACAGAGTGTGCTGTAGTGTCCACAACACCCCTGGACCAAACAAAGATCTCAACACAGGGTTGGGAGATGTTAAACTGAATGTCTTGCCGTATTTGTTTGCTCAATGCTTTGGGCACTGTGCCAACCTCATTGCAAATAACTGCATTAGTCAAGTGTATCCAAATTATTACAACACAGCGTCCATCCCAGTTATTGCTGTTGAAGCATTTTCTGAATCTTCACATCACTACAAGCACTTATTTGAGGGGAGAGATTTGCCTAAATTCAGGACAACTATAATTTTAGACAGAAAATCTTAACATCTTTACAAGTTGCTTGTTATTCCTAGAAAGAGTAATTAAGCAGTAATTGCACTGCTTTTATTTACATATCTTGAACACCTTGCCTGAAAAGAGGAACTGCCATGAAAATAGGATGAAGGAAAGAGGAGCCAGAGAATTCACTGTTTTTTCACTTGATAAAAATAAGTATTGTTAATAGTCATCTCACCCTCTTCTATCTTCACTATCTTCAGTTTAACTTTCTAATTTGGATCCTGATGAAGATGTTGCAATAAGTCTTTGTGGATTTCTGTTTGCCATGTTTTTACAAGGAAGATGGCAGACTGTATGTTTGAATCTTTTCTTTCCTTGAGGACATCCTCCTCCTAGCACAGAGATGTCCAGTCTTTCTCACCATTGCCACCCTTGGCTAAGCTATGTCTGCAAGCCTCAAAACATGTGGGTTCCCACCTCTACACTTCAGGACATCTCAGGTTAAGGTGCATGGGTGGCTCCAAAACAACCAAACAATATTGAGCTTTGCAACTGGCTCACTTGTCTTCCCAGCTGCCCATTTCTTTCACTCTTTAATTTCCAGATCAGCATAGTGCTGGCCATGAGGAACAGTTCTGGCAGGAAAAAAGTGCTGGAGGTGCTTGAAAGCTACATGTCATTCAAGGGGTAAATTTGGATCTTTCCTGCTACATGCAGCGGGGCTGGCAAGGCAAAGAAATATCCCTTCTCTTTGTTTTGGAGCCAGTGTTTTCCTTCTCTTACAGTGGATGGCAGTAATTTTTTTTCATTATCTAGCCTCAATGAAGGAAGATTTCAATATGCCACATTACTATTGTGTCCTAAAGCTTTTATTCTGAACACTAGGTCTATCAGTAGTCTGTATTTTATTAAACCCATTGGCTGGGAGCAAAAATTGTGGCCTCTCGTACCAGTATATATGGCTGAAATTGTTGCAACTGTCAGTTTTGCCTGGTGCACCTTATTTTCCAGGAAAGTTTATATTATTGGACCATGAAAGTGTAAATTTTCATCTGCTAAACTTGGTTAGAACTGGGAAGTTAAAATAATTTGAAAATGTTTGACATTATGTTCTAAAGAAAAAAAATCTCTAAATTTTCTGTGATAGATTTTTTTTCAAGCCATTGGCTTTGAAACACTGTACATTTCATTGTACAAAAAACATATTTTGACACAGATGTTGCAAAGATGTAGATAGAATGCATTATGCATTCTATATATTCTATATATTACATGCTTTATGGTCATGTCAGTGTTTTCATGCACTGCACTAAGTCACAAGTAATTTAATAAAGAATAGAGACAGTGAAAGTTTCAGAAATTATCAACATTTAATGAGAAAGCAGAAATATATTTTAGAAATATTTTCATGTAAAAAAAAAACCCCAAAAGTATAAGACAATGAAAACTTGGAGGACTATTCCTTTGGTGGAAAACTGAAATTTTAAATGTTCTTTCATTTATGTTTAATAATTGCCAAAATCTTATTTTCATTGCTTTTAATAAATTTTTATTTCATGGTGAAAATTATAAATAGCAAAATATTTTGGAAACTTAAGACTAGCCTGACTTCTTTGTGAACTCCAGAACAACATTTTTCGGAAAATATTTCTTCTTTGTCTCCCTAGGCTTAGTACAAAATGACAAGTTTTAACGCCAAACCACCAAACACAAGTTTTGTCAAGGATAAAGGAGCCCTGATTTTTCACAAACACATTATTGTCCATCAGCTGCAGAATGGTGATGCCTGTGTGCAGTTCTGCAAACAACAGCACATAACAGCAGTGTGGTAAATTATCCTGCTCTGAGTGAGGGATATATGATTTCCCAGTCTGGTGTGGACGCACTTGCAGTATGGATAGATTGACAGGATTTACACGGATATGCAAACCATTTAACTAGAGGCATAACTGCCGTGTCTTGCGGTGCTATTTGTAACTCTGCACAGTCTTTTAAGCTCCACCATGATATTCCTGTGCCTGCCTTAAATTACCTCACACTGAACACTCGTTACAGAGTAAAAGAATGCACAGTGACTAAATGACAGAGCAGCCGATGCATGGTAACCTTTTCATGTGTCAGAGCCCTCTGACAACTTGAGTTTTACATATGCTTTTGGATTTTTAACACTAAATCGTCCATCTGCCAATATTTCTACCAAGCAAAAAATTATGCTGTTGAATGATCAAAGACTACTTTTGCTTTATTTGGGCAAGAATGGACATTTCTGAGAGTTTCTCAGATTGTTGTAAGTCTGGGGAAAAAATTTAATTTGGAATTGTTGTATCATGAAGACAGCTAAGTGCTGTTTTGCATTGGATTGTACTCTGGTGACGCCACTGATACATGAATTTTTGAAAAAAATTGCTCATGCACCAAGAGTTTTGTCTGTTTATTGATTAATAGAGTGACCTGAAGTTCTATATATGTATGGTCTGTTAATACTTTAAATATAGTTTACTTCCCTTCTAGCTGGTTTAGTACTGCCAGGGTTTGTCTGTGGTCAGAAACGCTGGCGTAACTAAGCCAGCCACACCCTTTTTATGTCTCTGAGGCACTTATTGTGCACATACTGCCCAGTGGCAGCGTGTATGTACCCAAATATATGGGTACCACTATGGGTACAATACGGGTGTATTTACCCAAACGTGCTGGGAAGGCAGGTGGATCTCTTTGGATCAGAGAGCAGGTCTGAGAGACAGGTAGAATGCAGACAACCAGCTTTCTCTCATGTTAGCATCCTGACATTCATCAAGAGGCCTGACATTCCTTTCTACCATTTGGAAAATGCTATACCCACCAGATATTTCCAATCACATTTCTTCTTTTATGGGGAAGAACAAAGGCTTAGGATAATTGATTTCTCCCTACTGCTGTGTGGAGCATCCTGTGAAAGGGATTATCTTTGGTTTCCTTAGTCAATATTTTGTGAACATATTTTCTTCACAGAAAGGAGATATTGTGAAGAACAGTGACCACAAGGAAAGATATAAGACTGCATCTCGTTGCAAAATTATTTAATCTGTTACACTTCTGACATACTTATAGAGGAACACATAGGAACATGAAAGGGAGTTAATGAAAGATACTAAATCAATGTACATGAGATAAAATATCTTCCTCTTTTGTTCCTCATACATTTTCTTCTATTGAAATGCAAGGTGATGAGAGTATAGCAAACAAGCCATTAAGATAATTTTTATGGTACTTGAAAGATCTTTAGCTACTCAGAACCTCTGTGGGGAACCCAGATTCCTGCAGCCATAATTTCCTTCCAGAATTAAATGAAGGACAGTTCTAGTGCAGAGTTATAGCTAGAATGCTGTAATTTTCTAAAGTATTGCCCATGACCACGCAAAGTACTCTCAGCCATTGAATAGTGACTGACAATCAGTTCAGTGAAGTCCAGCTGCTGCTTTGAGTCTGGTATTGGAACATGCACTGGGGGACACTGGGGCAGCTACCCTGCAAGAGTATTTTATTAAATTAACAGTAGTGAATGGTGCATAAAACTGTCACTAGGATGAATTTATTATATTATAATTTTATTCTCACATTATTCTGTATGGGGTGCTACCCCAACAGAGTTTCCAATTCAGTAGTATGCCTGAAGCCAGGGGTTCTATCAGCAGTGTGTCAAAGGGTGCTTGGCTCTCATTCATATGTAATTTACTCTTATTACATGAGATTTTTCTATTTTTCTGCACTAACAGTTGTATATTTTCTAATGAAGGTTTAAATCAACTGGGAACCAGGGTATAAATAGAGTTTCAGTGTTTTGTGCCAAATATGGATTGTTTGTCTTCCTGTTAGTTATGGATTGTGAGTGTATTATTGCTGAAGGAAAATTTTGGGTGTTTTATTTTTCTTTCATGTATTTATTTACCATTTAATATAAATTACAGGGGCTTTTCAACTGTTCAAAATTAATTAAATCATTAAAAAAAAATGTCTGAGATTATTAACAAAAACACATGAGCCTGTCTAGCCTGTACAGGTCAGCTTTGTACTTATTGAACTTGTGAAGGAAACTCTGACAGTATTTTCATATTTAGCATTTACTAGCTGAATCTAGATAAAAGATACATGGATGCAAGATTCCATAATGATGTTTTCTTTGACAGGCTATATTGCTCACAGAGTTTTGTCATTTTGGAGAAAATGATAAGTTTTATTTGCATCTGCTGTATCTGCCATGTCCATTGCGTCTGACTACAAAGTCCTAGGTTGCTTGTGAAGTACTTTTAGCAAGGGTTTGTTACTTGTATGACTGAGGACTTTTCAGTTTTTCAGGATCTATACACCTGAGTTCTTCTTTTGACATGTCTCTGGGAAAGCTGTAGGTGAATTTTATGTGTTTCTCAGCCTTTTGGGGGAAGGGAGCAGATTGTGGTTGCTGTATACAATGATGGAATGCTCCATGTATGTCCTCCTTGCTACACTCACTGCAGCTTTCCAGGTTTATGTTCCCATAGTCAAGTTGTGGTACAGATTCGGGCCTGGCTGTTCCAGACTTTGTTCCTGAGCTTCATGGTGAAGGTAGTTTCCTGCTTGTACTGCTGGCTGTTGAATTATCCTGAGATTACATCTGAAATTAGCAACTCATTGTGCTTTTCCCTTTAATGCACCCTTCACTCTTATTTATCTATTGTCCAGTTTTTGTCAGGATCTTATAAAAGAGCAACTCATGGATTTTTTTTCTTTTTCTGGGCTTTTGATCCTTGCAAGTCCTTGTTTATAAAAGGTGAGATTAACCTCTGCTTTTTTAAAAAAGTTGACAAAAGATAACCTATTATTTTTCCTTGGAAATTCTGGTGGATCAGCCTGTCAAGGCAAAAGTGAGGTTCTGTCTCTTTTGTTCTGTGATATTTTTAAATTGTGTCACCTCCATTAGAATTATAAAGGAGCTATTCCAATGCCTACAAAACCCCTTCTTCTTCAACATTTTCCAAACAAACAAATAAACAACACTGCTACAGAACTGTTCCCCAAATATAGATCTATACCTCACCCTTTAATCAATATATTATTCTCCTAAACATGCCCACCAATCTATGTATAAACATGTCAATAATAGTAAGATAGCTGCCTCCTGAAAGTGTGTTACATTATCAAAATGGTCTGAGAATGAGCTCAGAAATAAAAGTATATCTGTAAAAAGTATTCTGAATGAAATAAATATTTAAAGTACCTGAGTATACCTGTGTAAGAAATCTTATCCTTTGAAAAATTACAGGGTTGAAAAATTGATTTCTTCATAGGACTTTATTTAGAAGCTTTGACAAGGATGTATTCTTTGAGCCTAGGACAGTATTTCTATTCATCTTGAGCTGGATAAACCCAGTTTGGAACTGGGACTTAAGCATCTCTTTCAAAAAATCTAGGGTGTTCTAAGGCCACACTATGGACCATGTATGGCTAGATTTTTATCATTCTCTTCCCCTGAAGCTCTACTGGTGACTTTGCAGTGCATGAAAATATCAATGCCTGGTCTGAAATAATGCAGAGGAAAGAACCTGAGCTTTTATCTTTACCCTTCAGATGAGGGCCATAGCCAGCTTCTTGTTGACTTACAGCACAAGTGAACTCTTCTGCTAACCTCAATCCCTCGTTTTTCACACCTTGATATGAAACAGGAGAATGTTTAAAATTGGGAATAAGCTTGTGGCACAGGAAGGTTCTTTCCTGCACATCCCTAATGCTGAGTTTTACTGAAGATCAAAGGCCATCCTTTTTAAAATGTAAATATTATTATATTTTTTCTGTCTCTGTCAGTATACTTTTAGCTGAAATTGACATTTAAAAAGCTCCTCAGTAGCTCTGCAAATCAAACATTAAAGCCTAAGTGCTGAAGAGTATTCATCGGTGCAACTATTTTGCTGAGGGAATAAATATAATTTAAAGGAATATATTCGATTGAAGGCTATCATACTGTGTTGCTATCAATTTTTATATAATGAAAGAGATTAAATGAATCCTTGCTAATGCATTATTGGTATGTGAAGAACAAGAAGAAACAAATTACACACATTTTTCCACTTAATTATTGTGCTAGACACATTGTCATATCATTGACCTATTTGGTCATGCCCAAGTTAATCATGCCTGAACTTTTCCCAGTGGGAAATAAGCTTCTTCACTTCCTGTCTTGCAGGAATATCAACTAAAACTCAGTCACATATGCCCATAGCCTGATCACTGCAGCCCACCGTATCTGTCGTCTCCAGCAGTGAAACCGCGGTCTGCGGCGTGCCCGTGAGAGTCGGTGTCAGAAATCCATCACTTCCCGTGTGCCTCCGTTCAACTCTGTTCAGTCACTTACTACACTAAATTATACCAATCTCCACTTGGAAAAGCGTTCCCTTCCCTTTTTCTCCCCCCCTTCTTTTTGTTGCTGTTGTTGTTGTTGTTTTGTTTTAGGGTTTTTTTGTTCTGTTATCGTTTTTGCAGGGAACTGTTTTGTCACACTGAAATAGAGTTTATGTGCAGTGACAGCCTAATAAGCCAGCAACTTTAGTCGCTTATTAAAGTCAAGCATGTGTCTTTGTTTCATGTTGCTAATGATGTGGAACCGTGGAGGCCCGAGTATATTTCGTCTGGACGGTGTGGGAGCGAATGCTGAGAGCTCATTACTTGGCTCCCCATTGGAATCCTGCGGGCTTCTGCTCATTGAGGAGACTGTGGGGGCTTTGACAGAATTATTATACTGAATATTTTTAGACTCATTAACTATATCACCAAAGCAAAACATCTCTTCCTTAGATGCAAATGGCTGCAGCTACTGTGGCTTTGCTTTAGTTATTACAGAAAAAAAGGATGAAGCTTGAAAACAACTTAGGGAAAGGATTTTCATGCCCGAATGTTTGAATTTGTAACTTATATTGGCAATGTGTAAGCCTTTTTTACCACATTTAAGCCACTCATGTCTAAGTGCCATTTAAAAATGCATATATTCAGTCTCATGTAGTAAGTGGTGCTCAATCCTTTAAATTTAGAAAGCGCTACTGAAGTACACAGCAAAATAGGAGATTTTGAAATTCCACTTTATATTCCAAGGTGAAAAGATTTAAATGTTAAAAACTCGTATTAAACTAATTATAGATGCTTCAGTTAAGCCTTCAAAGGTAAAGAAATTCAGAGTTAAGGCTAAAAATTCTGACTTTCCTTTAACCTAAGTGCTGGAACATATGTACTGTGCAGTATGAAAAATCACACACTTCTCCAGGCCATACAATTCCTAACCAAAACAGAGTGATTTAAAGATGAAGAGTGAGACAAAATTTTTAGCCTAAGACTGAATTTCCTTGCTGTGATGGGTTTAAGTTGGCTCTTAATATTACTTTATTGTAGCTTTTTGGGGTTTAATTGAGACTTAAGATGTACTTGAAGAAAAATATGAATACCTTAAAATTAATTCTTCAGAGCAAAGGACAGAAAATTGCATTTATGGCTCCATTTGTTGGAAAAGTGAGGTTGGCTGTGAACTGTACCTTATTTCACCTTCTATAAAATGATATTTGGATTTCTTGATGGGGACCTTCTCTATATGTTGTATACAACCTTGTCTTCTCTAAATTATCAGCTTGAGTATTTGCCCAAGTACATGCACATTCAAAAACATTACAGACAGGAGGTTTTTTTCCCATAATGTGTGCAAGCATTCATTAGGATTTTATTCTCTAAAATTATTGTAGGTTAAAAACCAACTATTTTGATTCCTAGGCAGAAAGACATTGCATTTATTTGTGGTTCACTTCCAGCTGTAGTGTTCTCTGACAATGGTGACACCGTCTTTATACATCAAGAAGTTCTTCATTCTATGACTGCCAGGGACTCTGGAGGGAATACTTCATATCTGAAACACATTTCCCTTGGGGATTTCACCATCAGAATAACAGTTCTGATCAGTGGCCCATTAGAAAAATGTTGGGGTTTTTTTCTTTTTATTTTTCTTTTTTTTTTCTGAAGCTATGGAAAGGAATAGTTAAAAATCTGACAGATAAGAAAATTATACTGAATTGAAGTAAATTTTTGTGCACATAGGAACTTCTTGCTGTCCCTCAGGCAGTAATTTCTTAAAGGTTCCAGGGAGGTTCTGAAGTTAAGCTCTGAGTAAATGCAGCCACAGGCAGTGTGGGTGCAGTTTGTCTTTTGAGACGTTACAGTTCCTGTTCTTACACGTTTGTAGCACAATGCTGTTTAATTTAGGTGTTGGCCAAAGCTTTTGAACTCCAGTGCCTCAGGAAAGGCTGCTAAACCTTTATATTTAAGCACCTAGGTAATAGTAGCCCAAATTATTTCCTGGAAAAAATAAGCCTTTCTGAATGACTGGACTGTTAACATGGGTCCCAGTAAGGAAGCCAGCTCTAAAACCAGTGGCCATGGTTGCTCAGCAAATATTTTATTCTTCCTTAAAACTGCACAGAACTTTTCAAATTCAAGTGTAAATACTCTGATGGGAAAATTTTCACCTGCAGAACCAGTTCACAGTTGTGATTTCAGATGTTTTGTGGTAAAAATAGCCTGAAGGCAACACACCTGTCTAGGTATACATAGATGATCCACGGGAAATAGAACAGACTTGAGCTGTTGGCATGCAAAAACAATTGTTTCATTTCCTACAGGCAGCATGATAATCAGATTAGTAGATGTACTAGTACTATAAACAGATGTTAGCTATCAGTTATTGTATTTACAGTCTTATTTAAAGTCTTACATTTAGCCAAAATAAAAGTCACTGTGCGATTCTACCTTTAATTTTATTATTTTAGCTATTTTAAAGCCTGCGAAGCTGGCTTTTTTCAGTTTTGGGGAGAAAAGGTATTGTTAGGTGGTTTGATTTTTTTTGGTTGTGGTTTTGGGTTTTTTTGTTGTTTTTTCTTTTGTTTTGTTTTGGTTGTTGTTGTTGTTGGGGTTGTTTTTGGTTTGGTTTGGTTTGGTTTGGTTTTTTATCTAAAAAGTTATGCCCTGCAGTGGAAAGCCACTGGTAACAAACATGCCTTCTCTCCTGGGAAATGTGAATTAGGAGAATCTTAAACTCTTATTAAGATGCATTCTTGAACTATACAATAAATATTTATCAGATTGTATGATAAAATTAAATATTTATTCTACATTCCCAGTGACTGTATTTTAGTGAGTTCTGTATTATAAATCTTTTTATGTCCAATGACATAGAATTTTTCTGTTATCAACCCTTTAGGTATTGTGTAGTTGCCAAAACCTGGCTTTCCTAGACTATTGACCATGTTCAAAGCTTTGTACCTATAAGGGTTTTCAGTATGTATTTTCAATTTCTGTATTTCTTTGCTATCTATAGCAAGATGACTTCGCAGTTAAATTTTATTTTTCTGTTGCCTAACCTCCATTCAAGATAAGACTTTTGTATTTATTTAGAAGTGGTTGCCTTAGGTGAGATAGTTATGGCACCAAACAAGTAATTTTCTTCTTGCTTTGGACTTCTGGTGGATTTATTTTATGTAAAAGTTTCAGGTAATAGAAAAAGAAACAGCAATATTTTTTTTCTATATAGTACATACGATTGACCTCAGAAAGGGTCAGGGTTAAGGAGCCTTTAAATTTTTTAATGAAATACTTAAAGGTATGTTAAAGAAATGCAATCAAAGTATGGTTTTATATACTGTTTTTTGTTTTTATCAACTAGTAAAGCTAAATTTATCTATATACACTTACTTTATTGCTTTTCCAAAGTCTAGAAAAGTATAAAGCATCCAAATAAGCTTCTTTTTTGTATTAGAGGACTCCAAAACAGTTGATGTGTTAGTTAATCTAGTCTTTAATTTGAAAAAAAAACAAACATTTTTTTTAATCTAGGATATGGTTATTCTGCCTGTGCTGACATTAAGTGACTTGTTCTGTGCTGTCCAATATTGCTCTCCTGATCTTTCAAACTGAGAAGAATTTTGAAGTGCAATGTTTCTCTCCTTCCCCGTGTGCCCAAATTTTCTTCCAAAAGAAAGCATGGTGGATGTGATATGTGCAGGTCTTTGCTTTCTCTTCCTTTTTGCAGGAAGAGAAAACCGATTAAGATGAACTATAATTATTGTTACTTCTGCTGTTAGAAGCTGAGCCTGTGTCCTGAAAAGCAGAAGTAAAAACAGACATAGAAAAATCACCAAACCCAGGAAATTCAGCTGACATTTATGTTTTCCATTTTTCAGAACTGGCTAGAACAAAGATTGACAGCTTTGCTTTTAAGGCACTTGATACATTAAAAAGGCTAAAAAATGAGACCATGGAGACGTTTTTGGGCTCAAGCCCAAACGGTAGTTTTTCTTGGTTTTTACTGTGCCAATGTGACTTTGTCAGTTCCAAGTCTATTGAGTCAGCCTATGGAGAAATGGAAGAAGATGGAAAGCTATTAAGGCCACACTGCTTTCAGAGGCTGAGAAGGAATTAAATATGTCTAAATATCAGCTGTCATGTGTTCTCAACAACATCTATGAAAATCATTGGGGTAGCGTTTCACACCTTTTAGCTCTGTCTCACATGGAATATTGTTGCACTCTGCAGAAATAGTCTCCCCCAGAAATGCCTTGTTTCACTCCACATGTTGATCTGTTCACAATGTGAGACCACTCACTGCTTTGAAAGAGATATGAAAAGGACTATGATCCATATAAATAAGGCTGTGTCATAATGCACAGGGTCCTAAATTAACATTGCAAAAGCAACTGTAAATCTGGCATTTCCTAACTTCTGAACATTTTTTGTTCCTTTTTATTATCCTTTTAAGGTAATTGTGGGTGATTATAAAGGCATTAACTAGATTCCTTTTTGCATCTTTCATTTATCTGGTAATCAGGAACATAATACTGAATCTATTTGTGTAATTGTGGCTGTTAAGGATCTTGGAAATCAAGGTAGGTGGAACCTGTCGACTAACTCATGGTTACTAAAGTCACTGACTCAAGTCATTAATGGTTTAAGTGTCTCCTCATTAAAACAGTTTAACCAAAGATGCGTTTTCTGTCTTGTTTATTACTGACACCAGCTTTTACCTGGGGAAACTGTTGTTTGAAAGAATTTATAGAAATCACATTTCAAAGATGGATTTTAAAACTCAAAGTTCTTGATAAACATATGAAAATCAGTCTGAAGCTAACACATTGGAGAAGACCTCTTTATTTTCATATGCACTTGAATATGCATCTGTTCTGGAGAATTTTCTATGAGTTAGGAAAAGTTTGCTATACAGTCATACTTCTTGCTAAGAAGAAAACAGAACATAGACACCAATTTTGAGATGAAGTCCATGAAATGCATACATCTTTTGAAAGAGTATTCAACATTTTTTTCAGATCTATTTGCTTTAATGCCTTCTATTTAAAATACTTGTTTTGTAAATATAATACCTGTCTATTCAAAGCTGATATTGGTGCATATATAAAGCCTTTTTGATGAGAAATAAAAGATGATTTTAAGAAACACACCTAAGTAATAGCAGCAAATAAGTTAAAATCTGTCAGCAACATTAATGAAACAACAACAACAAAAAAATGACTATTTAACATCTTGTGTTCATTTCTCAACAACAGAAACTGAGTTTTCAGTGCTACCCTGATCAGGGTTGGAAAGAGATGCCTGGGCTCTTGGAGTCTGGGGTCCGTGTCCCCTGCACAGTTCCTCCAGACAGACTGCCATCAGTCTCGGCAGCATGACTGTGCCTGTGTAGTCCCCCAAAACAGAGGCTGTGGACTCAGTTCTGCAGCAGGGGCTCTGGTGGCTGACAGCTGAACCAGGTGCTTGACACCCAGAGGTCCTGAGGTGTTGCCCAAAATCTGGGGCACGGGTCCTGAGCTCTTGTGCCACTGGGGCCAAGAATGTCAGTGTTTTAAAAGTCTGCAATTTCAGGGCAGTCAGCCTTGTCAGTGTTAATAGGCTCCCTGTTGTGGTGCTCAGGGATGAGGCATGGATCTATCTGGGCTAGAGCTTGGCCTCCTAGGAATTTCAGTTTCTTTGCTGCAGTATAAAAATGACAAATCCTAGGGGCCATTGCAGACACTGAGCAAATTTGGCTTAAATTGCTGTTAATTCTACTAACATTGTTGCTTTGGGGTTCTTCTCACATAAATTAAAATTATGGCTGTTGTCTTTGATGCTACTCTGCATGTCTTTGCCCCTCAAAGCAAGGTGTGAGATAGAAGACTGAGCTGTGCTTGTTTCAGGCTTTTGTCTGTCCTCTAGAGCAAGGACACACCCAGCTCTGATTTGTGGGTGCACATCCTGGCTATTTCCCCATGCAGCAGCAGGCCAAGACCCACACACACATCACCTGTATGAAGGTTCTGAGTTTCACTGTGCTGTAAATGGCTGCATGAAGAAGGGAAAGAAAATGTGTGGTGTTTCTATGGGTCCTCCAGATGAGTTTAACAGGGAGTGCCACATAGCATGTATAGCCTGAAGTTGAAAAAATGAGTAGGTGAATCTTACTATTGCTACATCCAAGAAACAGGAATGCCAACAAAAAATACTTTTTTTATCTTAAGAAATCAGTGAATTAACTGGTAACTTCTTAATGTACCAGGAAATTAAGACTTATTTAGCTGTTGCATTGATTTTTTTCAGTGACAAGCAGAATATGGTCCTATGGTTGAAGTTTTTATCAGGGACTGTACCAGAGACCTTATCTTACCACAAGATCAAGTGCTGCTTTATCATTATGAAATATAATAAATAATTTACAATGGCACTACAATCTAATTGATGGCTGCCCAACTCTGCATGTTGCTGAGGAGGAAAAATGAGGGAAATATGAATGCACACATGGAAACAACAGAATTCAACTTGAGTAAAAGTTAAGAAGTAAAAGCATGGAGAATGGTTAAAAACTTTTTGAGCAATGAGAAGACTGAATAAAGGGAAAACAGTGAAATGCACAAATTAGTCTATCCTTGGCTAAATATAGAGCACTGTTCAAACCTACACTGTTGCAGCTGACTCAGTGCTAGTTACCAGCACAGTATATCATTATTAGCCATCTTGTATGGTCCATGTCCATTTGAATGGAGCAGAATAATGAGAAGCAAAACTATCTTCCCCCCATTCCCCCTCTCTCACAACTCCACCTCCTCCATAGCACAGACAGAAAATGGGGTCTGTTCATCGCTGCTTGGAGGGATGAATCCTTCCCCTGCTTCGGTGTGGGGCCCTTCACACTGGAGACATTTCCCTGTGAACTTCTCCAGCATGAGTCCATCCCAAGGGCAATAGTTTTCCACAGACTGCTCTGACACAGAGTTGGAGTCACTTTTTCCATGGGCTACAGTCATTCAGGCACAGCCTGCTCCTGTGTGGGTCCCCCACAGGATCACAAGTCCTGCCAGCAAAGCTGTTCCAGCATGGGCTTCTCTCTCCACAGGTCTGCAGATGCCTGCCAGGAGCCTGAACCAGCATGGGGCTCCCACAGAGAGAGCCCTCTGTGGCTCTGCAGCATCCTCTCAGGCACCCACCTGCTCTGGTGTGGGCTCCTCCAGGGGCTGCAGGTGGATCTCTGCATCCCCCTGAACATCCATGGGCTGCAGGGGAATCACGGTGGTCTGCACCGTGGGCTGTAGTGGAATCTCAGCTCCACATTCTGGAACACCTCCTCCCTCTCCTTCTGCACTGAATGTATGGTATCTTATGGGTATATTTGAATGTATATATACCCTGGTGTATGTGGGGTTGTTCTTCTCACATGCACTCAGTCCTCTCCTCTCTGGCAGCTCTGCTGAACATGGGGAAGTTTCTCATAGAAGCCACCCCCCACAAGACTTGTGACCAAAACTTGGCCATGCAAACCCAACACATACAAGCAGACACTAGAAGAGACTCAGAACATGCTTTGAGATTCAAACTGCAAATGCTATAGCGAACTATTTGCTTACTTGACTGAGCTCTCTAAATTTGAAGGCTGCAAGGTGTTGTACAGAAAAGCAGGTAGAGCAACACTAAGAAACCTTTTGTGTGTTTGTTTGCTCAAAGTCTTCAAAAAATTTACATAAATAATGTAGTTGGGAGTTCTTTCAATAGAATTTTTTCCATATTTAGTTTTGGGTTTCTTAGGAAATACTAAGGTGGGAATACTGTAGATTGCAATAGACCTGCAAGGTAAAGAATTCTAATTCCTGCCTTCTCAGACACATGCTTTCTTATTTCTTGTTCTTCTGGTTCTTGTTCTTAATCTTCATCTTACTTCTTTTCAGAATTTTAAGAAGGATGTACAATGGAATGTTTTTGGAATACTATTGAAATTTCTCCTTTACATTTGGTCATAATCTACATCACACCTGTGACATTTCTTACAATGTAATCCTTTTGTATGAATGACTTAGAATAGCAAGTGAAAGATTTAATTACTGACAGTATATGACTTCATTTAGCCTTTTCCTTCTGCTCACATTGTGCTTCCTGCAGAAATGTGGCTGAATGCCTAAGCCCTTCTGAGGACAAAGGTTCTGGCAAATATTTTATTCCAATTATCTTGATGGCTAGTTAATATAATACATATTACGACAGACTGAAGTTAAGTATCTAACTAATTGTAAACTATGTTCAATGAACACCATTTTAATTTCTGCCTTCTCTGCAATATTAATTTTTGCAATACAATATCCAACCCTTCTTGAAGACAGGCTGATATTGGGGGTGGGAAAATACAGGACTGCATGTTTGAGTGCTGTGTTCTCAGATCAGGGAATTAAGTAACTCTTTAGAGGTCTCTGTGAGAATACAACCAAGAACCCCACTCAACAAATGACTGTACCAAGAAGCTGATGTGGTGGGTAATGGAATCTGAGTCTTTGTAAAACTCAAAAGATTCTTATGTTTAGTAAGCAAGAAGGGCGTTCTGTCACTTTATGTTTACCTCTGAGGTGAGCAAGTAGGAAAACTGTTTAGCCTAAAGATGTAAATTACAGCTAGACTCAAAGTAAGGAAGGAGATGACTAGGATAAAGAATTTTCATAAGATTTATTAAATCTAATTGCTGGCTCTACATAAGAAAAAAAAAAGTGTTTGGTAAGACAAAGGAGGTCAAATTCAAGTTTGTTGATCCCTTAAAGACTTCAGTTTATGATTCTCAAGATATCCCTTTTTCCATCACAGCATAGGTCCTAATCTGATGCACTGTAAAACCTTGTAGCTACATATGTTTTCCCCTTCTTGTTGAAGCTGGACCCCCTTCAGCCTTCACAATCCCTTCCCAATCCCTTCCTGCACATTAATTATTATTTATTAATTCAATGCTTATTGTCTATGAAGAGCATGTTTTTTCTGGCTCTTCCAAGGCAATTCAAAAAGGAATGTCAGTATACTCTTGGTTGTGAAGGCTATACCTAGTCTGCAAAATAAGAGAGGATTAGGGATCCAGCTTGACCTGCTCCCTCGCACACCATGCTGCATATTTATGGTACCATATGGTGCTGTTTTGACTGTGCTGGTTAGCACTTTCCAAGAGAAAGCCTAACACAATGTGAGGAACAACATGCAACAGGCTCTGCTTCAAGCAGAGAATGTTAACAGGGCAGCACCAGCTTTAGTTCCCTCAGCACAATACAGTACTCCACCACTATCCCAAGAGGCTTTGCCATGTCCCAGGGTATGCAACGCCTAGTGTGTGTTTCATCTTCATAGGCTGAAGCTCGAAGTTTACGTTAATTCAGTCATTCAGATGTTAACCCCTCTGCCCCCTAAAATACTGTGTGTGACTTAGGGCAGTGAGGTCATCACACAAGGCTGAGATGTGGCAGTGGACTACACAGTGTGGGCAGAGCCTGCCTGAACCTCTCAGCCTTACTGCCACAGTGGTTCCTGGCTCTGTTTATTTAACAGTAGGAAAGTAGCCCCAGGGGCTGAGAAACAATGTGCATCTCTAAGATGCAGTCAGCCATCAGCACAAAGGTAACATCTGGCAAGAAGTTATGCACATCTTAATTGGCCAGCTGTTCTCCTGATTGATTCATTGCCTTCCAGGAAGCACACTTACCTCTCTGTGCTCAAGTTGGCCCTACAGAATCCCCAGCCCCTGGGCTGCTTTTGCTGGCTGGGTGGTGTATTGTGCAAACACGTGTGGGAGATCCCTGTGCAACCAAAGGCTGTGGCATTCTTGAGTTGGTTAACCAGAAGTTGATTTTCTGTCATGGATAAAGGAGTGCTGGTGGGGATTCAGCCAAGCAGCCAGGGACATGTGCAGCTGCAGAGGGACCCCCTGTATAATCTGGGTTATTGTAATGCTCAGTCCTGCTGCACAAAACCTGGGGATAGGCTGGTGACTGACATCACTGCCAGGTGCCAAGGGCCCAGAAACACAAATGGAATGGCAGCACTCTGTGGTGACAACAGGCGCACTTCAGGCCAGGGAGCAAGACAAGCTTGATTTCTCATCCTTGAATTTTCATGAAATTATAAGGGATAACTAATAAATGGATGTGCCATACAGAAAAAAATAAAATGTGTTCTTTTGAATTTCATTTTACTTCTCTGCAATGATCAAGAATGCAGTTGCTTACAATTCATTTTATATGAATTGGAAGGAACAGCTGAATATAAATGTTTATCATCATAATATTTGATGTGCCTTACTCAAGACAGGCAGGGTGCTATCTCTCTCTTCTGCTAGATCTACAAATGAAGGACATTTTCATAATTAATTTTCATGTGTTTCAAAGGTAGAAAAGAAGGCAAAAATTCACCCTTCACAAAGATGGAGCCAATCTTAGACCTCACCATTAAATTGTTTGGGGAAGTAGAGTAATATATTCCTATTAAAGTTTGTTTATTAGTTTTGGTTTTAAGATCATGAAAATAAAATTGTCAACAACTCTATATGCCAAAAGAGCTCCAGTTTACTTTTTGAAAAATATGTTAACAATTGTACTCTAAAAATCCTTTAGGAGGGGACAGAGGATGAGATATGGTATTTTATTGTGCAATTTCTGCAGAAGCAGACTAATCTGTAAAAGGAATGACTAGGGATTATGGATGCTTTAGCAGAAGAAATTATTGGCAAGGTCAGAAATTTCTTAGGAGAAATCTTCTTTACTTGCGGTGTTTTGACACTTCTGCTTCTGCTCTCTGAAATGTTCCTCTAATGGCTTTGTGAGAATACCAAACAAAAGTTGGAAAAAGTTGTAGGCTTCTGCAGATCAGAGTTTAGGAGGCAAGAAAAAATTTAAAGAATTCTAAAAAATAAAACCTTTGGTTTGGAGTACATGCAATTATCTACACCTTTTCAAGATGTTTCCATTCATTGCTTCTGGCTCCTTGGGATGAAATAATAGTATTTGATTCTGAGTGTTACTAAATGACATAAAGAGATGATAAATACAGATATATTTTCCTTCTCTAGCAGTAGAAACTGGCAAGTAGAGAAATCTCTGAGGAAAGAATAACATGACACATATTCTATATCTACTCAGTATCAAACTCTAGGCTACATTTTTAGGAATCTCATACAGAAAGCACACTTTCAATCTTCATATTGGTATTTCAGTAGCAGCAACAATAAAAAAGAAAGAAACTCTGATTTTACTCTATTGTTTAATTTCTTCATTTTTCCCAACAGCAGTCAAAGATCACAATACCACTCTTTCATTTTCTTCTTAGTCAATGTTTTTCCTACATTCACCAATATTTTTAATAGAAGATTGTACTCTGATTTTTCAGACTTTTCTTAGTTTGTTTTTCAGTGGATCTTAGAATACAATTTTCCTTTTTTAAAATGTAATACTGCTAATCTGTTTACTAAAGCATTAACAGCTGGAATAAGGTCAAAAAAACAAGTGCATCTTTTCATGTATACTTGCACATCAACTGAGATTTGTTTTTTTCATGAGGCTTTCACTCATTTTTAAAGTATATCCGGCCTGTTGACAAAAGGGCTTTATTTAAATGAACTATGTAATCTTTACCAGCAGTCTGTAGAGCAGATTTCACAATAAAGAAATATCTCATTACCTAGGAGCTTTGTATATTGCACAGGTGTAACTTGGTAGTGGAATAGCATAAAAAGATAAATATTAACTGGATTTTGCTAATAACACTGCCTTTCTTACAGTGCCAAAACCTGTAGAGTTGTTGTAATTGCCGTTGTTTGAGTTGTAACAATGAATGGAACTGATAAGGCTTATGTCATTTACACAGAATTTAGCATTCACAGTGCACTGTTGAATTAATATGATACACACATTGGATCCTCTGATATAAGATTAGCATCGTAGGAAATAGAGAACGTGTCGATTTAGAAGTGACTTATTAGTCTCTGTTCAACATGTAATGCTAATTTGCTTAGATCTGAAAATCATAGAAGGCTACTACTGATAGCAGTGAGTAGTAGCTAGTGCTTGCTCTGTTTGCTGCATTTTGGTCTGCTACATGTTGCAGTAAACTGATGTCTCAAGAGGGACTAGTGCAAAATTACAGAATGATGTTATGTGGAATCCAGAAGGCCAGTTATATCAGTGTCAATCAGGAGTGGAATTAAAAGGGTTATATTCACTGCATGTAAAACACAACTCTGCTTTAATAAAACAATTCAGCAAAATAATCCTAGCTTCTTGTACTGTCGATACCATAAAATAACTAACATATACATAGCAATCAGTGGCCTAAAAATCTATCCCTGGAAACATTAATGGCAGCAACACACCTTTTTAATGGCACACTATGATTCAAAATCTCCCTGCTACTTTCTGTTGAACCTGCCATTCCCAATTATCTCTAAAAAATTAAAGATTTAAGTCAGATTCCCAAAGCCAACAACAAAAAAGAGGATGAAATTCCCATTTACCTCTGGAAAGCTGAATTTAAATTATTTAGTTGACATGACAGGGGTACAGCATGGCAGAGATATGAACATAATACATTTCTGCAGGGTTATATCCAACATCTCGATATTAACTTTGTTTACTTTGTGTACTTTGTCTTCCATTCTATGTCTTCTTTGAAGAGTAAACCTGGTTTCATGCTCACTCTAAAACTGCACATGTACATAAGCTTTCCAACTGTTTTTGAAAACTGATGATGTACTTTTATGATGATACTTACCATAACTACCTCTAGTTCACTTATGTTCACCTCAGCTAAATCCAATCTATTGTTTACTAGGATTTCTGCCCAACATCATCTCGCATCCTTTATAGCATTCCTTTGAAAATGATTTCTCTTGCAGGAGAGACAGGAATTTATTTTTTTTTCTCCAGAATAATCCTATGGGTTTAAATATTTTATCCTGGATATATACTGCTGGAGAATATTATTCTCTGTGATAATGATCTTTGCATTCTGCTTTGACATTTTTTAGCTTCTGGATTGCCGTGTTTATTGCTGACGTCTCAACTGGTCATTGTTAATGTTAAATGGCTTAGCTTCATAATATTTCATCAAAATATTGTATAGATAGTGGGCTGAGTATAGAGACTTCTTGGAAGTTCTCTGCCCATCTGTTTCTCTCATCTACCTCAGATGAAAAATACATGTATTTTTCCATTCTTGCTGAAACTTAGTCCATTTCTTCATTTTAATATCCACTGATGGTTTTAATCACCTGGTAGGAAGCTCTACATACCTACTATAACTGCATAATTTCCAGCTACTTGTTCTTTTAAATGTTTCAATTTGAATTTGATTGGGTTTATTTTTTAGTCTGGAATCACCTTTTTTTCGTCACAATTATGTCTCAAGATCTCTGTAATCAGAGAAATTCCCATTCCTTGAGCCATGTAGCTGAGTTTCCTACTTTTTGGACTGTTTCTGAAAGAAAATTCAGGAAATGAAAGTGAAGTTTCAGTTCCTGGAAATAAAAATCAAACACAAAACCAGTTTTTCTTCTGGTAAAATAATATGGCACTGGGAAAGGATATTTCATCTTATGGTTTAGGTTTGGATCTCCTTGTCTGATATTGCATTCTAGCATAGCTATGGAAAATCTAGATTAAACTAAGATGGTTAGAATTACACCAATTTGGATTTCTTTATCACAATTTGGCATCCTTGCCATAAACTTCACAGTTTGAGCCAAAGAAACCATCCAATTTTTGCAAAGACTTGTTTTTCCAGGTTTTCTGAGCACCAATAGATGGGTATTTGCGCTGGTACACAGACAGGCACATTGCTGTCAGTAATGAATTTCATCCAAGACCAAAATAACAATCTAATTATAGACAACAATCAAGTTGCAGTGCTGCATTCCTGATGTAATGTGTGACAAACCACTTTGTGATGATGGTTTATGTACAGGGTAGAGTAACACAGCAATAAGCATTCTTTCTTGCTTAGTAATATTAGTACAAGATCTGAGCAACTGTAGGACCACTGAAAAGGTCAAGAATCCTCACAGAGGACAATATGCTTTTAAAAAATGATAAAAATGGAAACATCTGTTTGTGACTGTATGCAGACATTAGTTTTCCAACTATTACAGCTTTTACCAGAATATCTCTATGAAAAAGTCATATCACACAGAAAAATGCTGTCCCCTCTAAAATGTGAGTCTCTTTTGCAAACTGCATCTAGTAAATGAAATACCAGTATAATTTGGTAACAGAAGCACAATAATATATTTTGCCTAGAATTCCTAAAAAAAAAAAAATAAAAAAGCAAACTGCTTGGGCTATCCAACAAATTCAGCCTGAGGCAAACACCTGCCATGCACATTTTTAGATCAAATGTGTGATGTTTGGCAAAATTTAAGGAGAATTTTCTTTTGTGATAAGCTTTTTCCTTTTGAGAATAATAATTTTACCTATACTATTATCTGCTATTTTCTGTATGACCCAGAATCTAGCCATTTCATTCGATCAGATACCTTTTATGTAAGTATGTATTCTAAATGCAGAATGCATTAATATGATGAATAATTCTGTAAAATAAAATAACATTTTATTTGTAGAGAGTCTCCTCATTCTCAGGGGTGAAAGAGAAACACTTGTATTTAGATCAACTGAATCTCACTATTTAAAAACAGCTAAGAGGAGAAATAGGTTTTTAATCATAGCCCAGTGTGATACTGGCATGCCAGCCCTGTCTAGAACTGGTAATTGAAGCAGTCCACATAGTATGTTATTGACTGAGTAAAAGTGTCATGACTGAGTTCCAGGTGCTGTTCACTTTGTATTCTTAATGGGGCCACGTGCCATTTGGTGTTTAAACAAGTAAAAATCCCTAGTTTTGGTTCACTGTCAAATATCTCTGAAATCAGTGTTGTTCTAGTGCTATGCAGCTAGATTCTGTAATAAAAGGCAAGCAGGTGAAAATTTTGGCTTCCTGTGAACCGCCAAGCGGCAAAATTAAAAAAAAAATGTTCTGGTCTAAATAAGATGCAGTTAATTCTTTCTGTTTGGGACTTTCTTTCAGTTTAACTGTTTTTTGCAATATAGAGAATCCAAATATAGTGGTAATATTAATAAAGACCTAGAAAAAATGCCACTGGAATAATGAATTAGTCTTGAATAGGCCTGAGCTTCAAATAGTATAATATACTTTTTAATCCAGTTTTATTCCTTAAATAAGAAATTACAGGTTAAAATCTTAGCTTGATTTCATTCATATTACCGCAAGTCAGGTATGGATTAAATGAAGTACCTAGATTTATTAAAACAAAAATGTTAAAGGTAAGAACAGATCAAGGTACCCCTAATCACAAGGTCCCTCTCTGGTAAGACAGTAAAGTCAGGCAGTTCATGCACCCTTCTCCCAAATTCATGCTGATTTTATCGATGATATTAGTGCCAGGTATAAAGAAGGAATCAAGTAATTATGGAGTCATATGGTGCCCTCTGCTGTGAGTCACAGAGGGGAGCCGCAACTCCAGGGGAATGACAGTGAAGCCCCAAAGCAGAAGAATAGCAGGGGCAGCTCCATGAGATCATTTACCCTCCCCAGCAGTGCCCAAAGGTGTCACTCCAGGAAAGCCATTGGCTCACAGCCTCCTTGTTTTCAGAATGAGGACCAGGAGAAGACTATTTTGCTTGCTGCAAAAAATTGTCCTCCTGTCCGCCTGCATCAGCTGCAGTCATGGCAGATTCAAGAATGACAGAACCAAAAATCCTGGGGTTTCCTTTCCTTTTGAATCCCCAAAATCTGGAGCTTGCTTGTCTTTCTATTTCCTTTTTCCTTCAGTCCTGCTCTCTCAGCAAAGCAAACATCAAAACCAAAGTGAATTTCATATAAATATCGGCTACTGTACATATTCCTACACCATAGCCACTGGAGATGGATGTTGTTACCTCCTCTGCCAGCATTTGTCTCGAAGTGTTCAGAATACTAAGAAGAAAAGCATTGATAAAGGAGCAAGTAACAACGCCATGTATTTAACTCATGCCTGCCATGCCTTTTTAAGTCTCTACATCTGACAAAAATAAAAAAGATCAGGAGAAGCTAATCGCTGTATGTCTGTTATATGACCAAGAAGAGCACTGTCAGAACAGTATTGGTGCTTATAGGGACAGGGAGATCATAACAAAGCCTATGAAATCTCTTTTGGGTTAGAAATGCTCTTTAGCTAAATCACTTGCTATTTTTATTTTTTGAATCACTCCCTCAGCTAGAGCTCTGCTGTTGACTCTGGAATTCACTTGGCCCCTCCTAGATTAGTGAGTTCATAATTTTATTCTAAGATTTCAGGCAACATTATGTGATCAAGTTGTTGCTTTCTCACAAACCTGTATTTCTGACCACAAGCATAACTGTTATTTATGTTGCAATTAATATTGTAAAATAATAAATATTTAGGTTTGGCTCATCATGTTAGGCACAATAATTTTTTTTCAAAATATGAGATGCATTTTGAAATATGATACATAATAGCATCATCTATTATGGACTTGTAATTTTGAAATGAGAAACACTAGCAAAGGTTGTACTGGACAATAGCCATTATAAACTGTCAGTTTCTCAATAAATATAGAAATTTTCATACAGTTTAACTTCAAAACTTTTGAATGATTTTTGCTTTGTCTCAAGACAAGAAATTGGATAGCCATTGAACATGATAACCACCAATCTCTTCAACTGTTTACTGTTAAGTCCTTTCATATGCTCCCCCAGCCACCTTTTTCCTTATCATATAGCACTGCAGCATATCTTGTAATTATTTGAACTTTTTACAAAATCGGAATTTTGATAATCCAGAAATAGTTAAGTAGAAACTTTATTTGTTTTTCCAGGCCTGAAGCAGGTTGTTTTATTAATATGTCCCAAGTTATTATGTTTTGCCCCTCTCTCACCTGCATTCTTTTTCAGACTTCAGAGTGGTATCAGAAAAAGTGAGATTTGAAAATAGTTAAAGTAACAGCAAACAGGCAGGAAGAGACAAATTTCAGGAAACAAAATAGTTTTTAAAATCGACAGGAAGAGGTTCTTCAGACTGGAAAATGTACTATTTGGGTTCAGGTTTTGGCTGTGATTCAGGCTGGTTTTTTTATATTTTTCCATTCAGTTTGTCTACCTTCCCTCATGTTATTTTTAATATACACAGGCAGAACACAAAATATTATGTACAAGGATCTTTAATATTTTACAGCCTCATTTAGAAAGATGCAGCATACCCAGAGCTTCCATGGAATCTAATGGGACTTGTGGAAACCTGGTATCTCCAAAAATCAGGCCATTAATTTTGAAAATGTGCATTAATTACTCTCTAGGCTGTAATAGCTCACTTGATATTACTATAAACTACATTCTTTTGAAAAAGTGTATTTTTCACCTGGTATGCCACGCTTGCTCCTAAAGAGCAGTCATATCTTTTAATGTAAAATCTTCTTTATAACTGATCCAATTATTGACCTGTGGCATTGACCTTAATGAAACATAATATTTCCAAAGGAATGGTACAATCCATTGTGTTAATCTGGTTGACAGGCATACTCTTGAAGGCTTCATCATAACAATAGCTATGGAATTTATCGGAATAATTAACTTGATGAAACACAAACCAGTGTATTTCCACTAAGCAATGAATTATGTGGTTTAAATATCCATTTTCTAAATTATAACTAGTCTAGAGTACGCAGGAGCATTTGCAGAATTTGCCAAAACCCACAGCTGTTATCAAAACCATTCTCTGTTGGTAGATTTTCAGATCTCTTTAAAGCATTTTTGTTCTAGACCGAGGCCCAGCACACAATGTCTGTGTGTTCCAAATACTTGCAGATAAAGGAAAAATTGATTCTAGTCTTTACTGTGGATTGTAACAATCACTACTGTTAACCAGAAGTGAAAGCCTTCAGGTAAGTACTCCCACTTGGAATCAGTTCACTTAGGATCCTTTGTGCCGAATGTGATTCCTAGGATAAGTGTTATCTTTTCTATATGTCGATAAAAAAATCCTTTTTTAAAGTAGTGTCACTCTCAGCCACTGCATTTGGTGCAATTTAGTGCTGTTGGATGCTTTCATGTCATGTGGTTATAGCTGGGTAGATTAATAGGAACTTCTATATGGAAATTTCTTTCCTGTTATTGTTCTCCCTGAGCAGTTGATGGCTAAGTTAATTCTCTTTAGTTTTGTCATGCACTAAAGCACACATTGCCAAGCTATGATAAGCTTTACACATGGAAAAAAAAAATGCCCTTTTGTCCATCAAAGTCTTAAACTTGTATTTTAAACTTTGGCCTGACCTGATGTGCCATTCAAAAAGCTTCAAAAGATTATTTTTTTAAGAAAGGTTCAATATGTCCCGAGGCTATCGGTTTTGAGTTAAACTGGGTGAAGTAGAAATATTTTACTCATCAGCTTTGCAGTCACAGAGTTTGCCTCAGCTAGAACAAAACTGCTGAGGCATTTAGAGAAAATTAACCCCCCATCCTGGCAGCCAGATGTGACTGGTTTCTGATGAATGCACATGAGTGGGCTGAAAAACCAAGAGACTGTGAAATTCCTGTCAGGTCCGTACAGCGCAGAATGGGCTATTGACTGCTTTCTATATTTCCCTCCATCATTCTTCTTGAACGCTGCCATTAATTTCCTCTCCTGCTCTGACTTGGGAAATTTAATTTTTTTTTCCTGTTGGGTTTTTATTTTTTTTTTTTCCCCCTCCTTCCTCCCCCCACCTGCCTTCTGGCCCATCTCCCCCCCTGGCCCCGTTGTTGCCGTGTCCGTGGCCGTGGGTGTTGGCGCTGCTGGTGTGGCCGGTGGCGTGGCCATGTCCCAGCTGCAAGGGCGATGGAGCGGGGCCACGCTGGCCGAGTGGTGGAGCCTCTCCAGCGAGGCCTCTCCAGCCAGGCTGGGCTGGCGAGCATCCAGGCAGCCTCTCAGGAGAACGCTCAGAAAATATTAGCTGTGCAGGTAGGTGATTGCAGGGAAGTCAGAAAGATCATTCTGATCTAGATTGAAAAGCAAATGATGGGTAGTGTGATGAAGCATTAAAACCATATCCCATCAGAGTTTTATAAATTTTTAACCTCTTTAATAAACTGGAATTGCATGAAGGATGAATTCAGTAAGTTAGCACATATACCATGCATAGATTGAAAAAAGAGGGGGAGATTAGATTTATTTCTCACAAACCTTTGAGAAGATTATTATAAATACATTGAATATAAATATTTGAAACACAGAGTGGCACTGCTATTGCTGCTCTGTTGTTTCAGAAGATGTTATTGTGTCCTGTTTTGTGCAAATATTATTTCCGTGGTAAACACTATTGTCATTTTCACTGTATTCGTATTTAATATCTTTAGAAGAGGACTATTTTTAAGAAGTATTGCAGTTTCCTCACTCAGTTATACAATAATTTTCCCTTATTTGTAAAAAAGCAACATTGTGGAGATATGAGATTTAAAAATGGTTTCCAACGATGTACGGTTTTTCATTTTATGTCTTGTTCCCCAGATAAATATATTTATCAAGGAAAATAACTACTATACAGTATAGTTTGAATGTTCATGTTATTTTTGTCTCGTGCTATGGTTTCTTATTTATATTTCTGTAAAGCCACTCCTTTTAATCTCTTCCCATAGTTAATGGCCATAACCAGATGGCATTTGTGAAGGGTTTTTAAAAGACTTAAGTGAAATATTTCTTCAGACTTATTCCTTGCAAAAGAAGCTACATTGCTGGTGCAGCTCTAGTGCAGCACATTCTTGTGATCTCTGTCGTCTAATTTTTAACACTCAAGTTCTGTTGTGTGATTGCGGAAACAATTTTACTGCATTTTAATATTATGTAATTACACTTCACACTTATTATCCATTGAATTAAAGTAAAGTCTAAGTTGAATAAGTTCTAGAATTCCATTAAGTTGCATCAGCATAATGATCTGTTTTCAGTGTCTCACTAAGAGGATTTTTATTTTAAAATTCCAAATTTCCATATTTGATCTATGAATCATATGTGTTGTGCTATTTATGCTCTACTTATGGAAGAGATTTAAAAAATCCCAATCATATCAAAATCAGAAATTCAATATAAATAATTAAGATAAAAATATAATAATTTTATTGATTTTATGCTTTAGTAATGGGTTTTATGGAATGGGTTTTTATGGAATTCTATGGAATTTTGGGGTTGCTATATATGCCAAATATTGCACTGACCTCTGCGCCAGTGAAAGCACTTTCTTCATTCAAATTCCTCTTTTAGCATTTGAGAAACTGGAAGAGCTGGTTTTTTATTTTTGCAGGGTGAGATTTCTCAGAGGATTTCTGTTCTCTCCTGTGTGAGTAGGAGAGCAGAGGAGATCTGTGGACATCCCAAAGCTCATGAATAACAATAGGGGTGACGTAGAAGCCACAGGTGGCAGATGGTTTCCTCACACACAAGTCTCAGCATTAATATAATGTTTTACAATATTTTAATAGTTGTACTGCAAACCTCATCTGCATTGGAACTCCTCTGCCAAAAACCAGTCCTTGCAGCAATGGATGAGTGTGGCAGAAAACCTTCACCTTAGCACATATTTTTCCATGCATGCTGTCCCTGCTGAGGAGCCACGTCAGTAAATCTTGTCACCCTGAATAACTCAGCTAGCTGGGAACAGGCCTAAACTAAGTTTTTAGGTGTAAGACCCAGAACCGTTTGGGGGTGTTCAGATCTAAGTAGCCCAGAGCTAACAGTGATGATGTCTTGTTCAAAGTGTGGAAAACACTGCTTCTCTCTCTGCTTTCATTATCCATTACATACTTTTCTGGATATTCTGATATTCTGATCCTTTTCTGGTATTCTGATATTCTTGCTATGTTTTTATATGGTCTGACTGATAATAACTTAAAATTAAAAAAAAAGAAGAAGGAAAAAATACAAAATTAAATTTGAAGTAGTTCAGCTATGAGCAATTACCAAGGCATGTAGAAGAGAGGACTTCCCTTCGGCAATGTGCTGGTTTTATTTTTTGGAAGTTTTGGAAGTTGTTTAATTATATAAGGACTGGTGCCTTTGTAAATCTGTGTTATTGTCAGATTAATCTATTCTTCTGCCAGTTAAGTTCTCTTATTGATGACATTATCGTAGTGGCACTCATGTCCAAAATAAAATCTGACAGTTGTTCCACTCCCTTTCTTTTCTCTCAGCAAGAAATATCCCGAGTTTGTTGTTCCTAGTGACCCTCTTACATTAAAGTATGAGGATGAGAACATGCTTCACTAAGAAGTGTATGGAAAAACAGTGATTCCTGCTCATCGGAGCTTCTTTCCCAGCATTTCCTTGACCAGAGCAATCAGGAGCAGGTGAATGACAGAGGAAGAGTGCATTAGGAGAGACAGTAGATACAGTACATTGGCTGCCTAAGTGTTTTCTAATATTTTACAGAAGCCGTGACCTGGGTGAGATCCAAGAAGAGACTTAAAAGTAGATAATAGAGGAGGTTGAGGCCTTTTCACCAGGTGCTTTTTAACTACCAACATACCAACACCCTCCAGTTATATCCAGCAGCAGTTTTGGAAGAACTGTGATGTGAAAATAAAGAGCTGCCTTAGAACAGAAGACACAGAAGACAGATTTGACCAGAGGTTTCATCTTTGCTTGCCAGCACTAGTACTGTTTAGTGACATGAAAAAATTTTAAAAAATTAAAAAATTAAAAAATTAATTTATCTCAATCAGACTTTTAAATACTTATTTCCTGGGATTTATAATGATCTTTTTAGCCATTTTTATTTTTAAATATTTCATATTTGCATTGGAAACAGAAATAATTAAATTATTGCCTAGTGTCTGTATGTTTTCTGAATGCACTTCGGGCAGAGAATAAAATTTTGACATTAAGAATTTCAATTGTAATCTTAAAAAAAGGGATAAGATATTCTTCCATATTAATAGCAAAAAAAATAAATATGTTTGCAATCAAATAAATTGCTAGAACAGAGATCAATGATAGAAATTAGTTATTCTTCAAATTTTAGTTCTTATCTATTTCATTTTTCTTTAGAAAAAATGGCTTTTTCTTGAGTGAGACTATGTAATCTTGAGACTATGTCATCTGACTCTATCCTTTTTCAAAATTTCTCAGTTTTAAAAAAATTCTTTACTGCCTCTGATTGCAACCAGTAGCAGAATTTGAGACATTATAATCTAGAGATATTTTTTGATTTGAGAGAATGCACTAGAAGTACCTTAGAAGCACAAGAGCAGTGCTCTGCTCTGTTTATTCTGAGAAGTTTACATACATGCACAACAGCTCTGCAAAGAGACTTTGTTTCTATTGCGGTAGTCAAAGAAAGTTCTACGTCCTCCAATATGGATGAACTTTTTAGCTGTTTTGCTATCACTGTCAGCACAGTCTGTGGTTTGTTGGAGGATTTCAGCCTTCAAAAATCTTGCAACAATTACTAAATAAATTTTTAGTCCAGCAGAAAATAATAGGAGTTATCTCTTCAATTTGGAAAAATCTGAAAAATGCAAAACCTTCTGTACCTAGCGTACAGGAAAGGTATTTATTATGTTAATTACTTTTGCTTTTCCAATAATGCTTTGGAGTTTCAATAGCTTGGCTCCTGAGTAAGTTCAATTAGCTATCTAATTGCAAAAATGATATATGATGGCACATGCAGCTTTAGCTGGGACTAAAGGATTAAAGCCTGTGCTTTAATCCTGATGGTCTGCAATGTAGACCATCCTTTTAGATGATTTATCTTGACTGTAGTTATATCAGAATAATTTTGGGGGTCAAAGTGCTACAGGAAATGATAACATCATTGCTATTCTCATTGTAATTTTAAAGGATTTCACACATACCTTTTCTGATGGTGGCAAGACAAAGGTACATTTTTATTAAATGCAAGATTATTGGTTTAATTTTTAATGGATCAGCAGCTTTGATAACCATTCACACCAGCACAAAGTGATACAAAAGTAGATCATCAGAATTTTGAATTTAGAAATCCCTCTGTTGGTAGCAGCTTTATCCATTTTCATCCGGTGGACATGGCTATATAAGGCACCAGGGAATAAGGGACCAATAAACCCAAATTCTGTCACTCTGTTTGAGGTGAAGTTTGCTGTGGTTATTTACGTATTTTCTGCAGTTTTACTCAAGTTGCTTGATTAGACTGAAATCCTTAAAAGTTTTGGGCAAATCTATTGTAGTTCAAAATAACTCCACTGTACTGAACTACACCAATTTACACCAGAAGAGTTTCAGTGTTTTGCCTTTATTCGAGCAATTTTGCAGAGGCCACCAGAGAAATGAGAGACCCTTTACCTCTGACTCTTTACTAAGGATTTGAATTTTTTGGTGAATCTGCCACAGCCACCTCAGTGGAGACTCGATGGAGGAAATATTCTGTTGGCTGTGCAGAACTGTGCATTTCATGCCAACCTGTTCTACCTCCTTACAAGAAATTCAGTGCAGTTCTATTAAGGACAGGAGCAACTGGAGCCCTGCATGCTACAAGATTTACCCTTTTGCTTTCTGAAAACAGCACATTCTGAACTTGCTTCTCAGCTGTCAGGGTGTAGCCAGTTTAAGCACATCTTTTGTTCTCTAACTTATTAACACAGGTGTGTTATGGTGTCCCTCAGGGCTGATGCTCTTCAAAATCTGTACACCTTCTCTTTTATTTTTCTCTGTTATGGGTTGAGTTATCACCATTTATGCTGATTGCACTCAGTTGTGTCTTTTTTGCCTGCTGATTTCTCTTCAGCAGTCTTGCTGTTTCTGTCTTGTCTTGGAGACATATGGGGTTGGATGACAGATAATGTTTCTTAAGGGGACATGGCTGCACACCTTTTAATTAGTTCTAAGCTTTTGTTTTTAGTCACATTTATTCATAATAACCATTTAAAATGTTGAAGTTACATTTTTCTGGGTTTATTATTCATTTATAAAATATTTATTTTGTACAGTGCTGGGGAATTGAAGCTAATTTTGCTTCTGCTCTTGGGGGTAATTCTTATGAGTTGAAAAATATTTACTTAGTTAATCATGTTCTAAAGAAATGTGGAAATTAGCATCCAGTGTATAGTTCCTAAAAATACATGGTTTCCCTCTCAAAAGCTTATGGATTTTACGTAATTGCATACAGAATTCTTCAAAATATGTTCTCACATTTTGTTTAAATTCTTAAAGCAAGTATTTTCTCTAGGTTTTTCAATATTGAGTTGATGACCCTGACAAACATTCACCAAAATCTTGGAATTTACATGTTGTGTAGGTTTAGTGGCAAATACAGCTGCCATGGTATGGACACTAAAAGTTCATGACCATTTATTTTCTTGCTGCATGATGAAAGTGACCTTTCCAGCGAGAGAATGGAAAGTAGTCTCAAAATAAGCCAAACTAATAGAAGAAATTAGAACTTGCTTGATTTCTTTGCCGCATTTTCATGGTCTGTGATTTTGCTTATCACATGGCAATACTCCAATATCTTTATTCTGACATAATTTCCTTCACCATTTTTTAAGTGAAATGTACATACAATTTGGCACAACTCAGCCCTGTTTAGGTTTTCACGCCACTTATGCCTTAACGCACTGAGCTTCTTAAGCTTCTCAAAAACCCTGTATTTTTCAAAGCTTTATACCCAAAGGTTTATATAACCAAAAACATTTCCTGGCATGCATGGAAGCACCAAACTATTTCAATTCTTCTCTGGCTTCACTTAGAAGTTTTACTATAAGAAGTCAGTATGATATGAGTCAAAGTGTTCAGAAATGTGGTTGCCACCTAAAAGCTCTAGTACATAGTAGGAAGACAAACAGTTCTCCTAGTTACTTGTTAATGATGCAGACTAGAAAATGGTCTCTGCAAAGAAGAAAATTTGTTTTATGCTTTTAAGATTAACCCAATTAGTTTTGTTTTGGAGATGAATAATTTAGTTTATTTGCAGGCGTATATTTTCAATATAGAACATTTGTGTATTAAAGTATTTTTGCGTACAAGTTGTGACCTTGCAGAAAATGGAAGGATGACAGCTAACCTAAAAGGTTTATTTTTAAATTTTAAAAAAATGTTAAGTTGTCCTGCATGATGCCTTTTCCAGAATCTGAAGACAATTGGATTTCTATTTCTGGAAGTAGCATACATTTTATTTTTTTACGTAAGTAACTAAAATCCATGTTGAAATATTTACATAAAATAATATGAATAAAGTTTATGTAAATAATTGCAGTCCTAATATTTTTAAATTGAGTACCGAGTTTTTGTAATCTTAATCATTTTCAAGCAAGTTTTTTTTTAAACTCTCAAATCTCCAAGAATATAAACCATTACACTGACTCTTACCTTCATCATCAGCAAAGTAAGTGGCAATAAACTTAATTTGCCACTTTAACTAATGGAGTAAATAACAACTGTTGTAGTCTGCTGTCTGTGTCCCATTTGTTAATTTACTGCTCAACTTTTTGTCTAGCCAAAGTCCCTCCAGCTCACAGCATCTGCTTTTCCCAACCCAGTGTCTGTGTTGCATCTCATCCCAGATTATTGTCAAATCTCATTCCTGCATCTGACTCATTCCCAGACTTCTGGTCGAGCATTTCTGCTCTCCCTTCATGATTTCTCGCTAGACCTAGTCACTGGCACTGCCTATTTCCATTTTCCTCTGTTCCCTTGTTGGTCTCTCAAGTCCCAGTCTGCATCTTTTCTTTTCCCAATGGTCACTTTCTTCCACCTCAGCCTCTGAGACCTGACAGTTCCAGGCTTTACCCTGATCTGACAGATCAGTGCCAGCTTTCCTTCTCCACATCTTAGTTCTGTAACCTCATAAACCTTTTTTAAATCTAGCTGTTGCTCCATTTTGTCTCTTTCTCAGTCACATTCAAATCAAACCATTTCCTCCTCCTCCAGCACCAGCAGGGCAAAATGGGAGCACAGGTAGGATACCTCTGGTCTAAAGTCCCTAGACCCAGCTCATGCCACAGCAGTCCTGAGATACCATTGCAGGAGAAGCACTACCTCTCACCAGGCTCAAGTTTGTGAAAATGTGGTTTCCAGAGCTACTGAGCTCAAGCTCACATTTAGTAATCATGGGCAAACTGTATGTTCAAAGTTCAATGCCTAAGTTTTTGATATGTTGTAATTAAAAAAAAAAAAAAAGAAAAAAATGAAGGCATTAGAATGGATATTATAACAGCAAATCTTACCAACTTTCACAACATGTAATTCTCTCTTCCTTCAGTTCAGGGGGAGTCCTTCCTATTAAAGGAAAATTCATTGGAGTGATTCAAAGACCAGTGTTTCAAAATCCAGAAATGAATAGTTCAAGTTCTCCCTAGCAAACTGGATAGGTATGTTTGAACCTCTGTGCAGAGCTTAGCTGTCTTGGTTTGAATAAGTGTGTTACCTGGGACAGTATGGGAAAGCAGATACACGATCAAAATATCTTAAAGTATTTTATTACTGTTCTGTGAAAAGTTTAAGGCTAAATTATAGGTAAAATTGAGGTTTATGATGATGATTCTGTAGCTCATGAATGTCTCTTTTGAGACCTTGGCCAAATGTGACTAACTCTGAAAGATCAATAATTTGGTTCACAAAATTCCTTTCTCAAGTAGAAGCACAATGGTTTCACATGTACTTGCTCCTTCAAGACACCAGTGGTTGTTTCATTTAACAAGAAAATACAGCCATGATCCAACAAATAAAATGGTTATTCAGTTGTTAAGAAAATGAAGCAACACTTCATAGTTTTGCTTCTCCAGCAATTGGCAGAAATTTTCAGTGTGTAACTAAGAAAAGTTAAATAAAGCCCATTTGTAGGGAGACGAGATTAAGAATAGGATTTATGAAATTATTCTGTTGCCAAATGAGCAAATGCTTAGCTCTGGTTTTATAAGTAAAAACTACAGAATTTAATTTCTTTATCCAGTACAGTGAGTAAAGGCTCAGAGAAATGACATTTTAAATTAATGATTCAACCTCACAACATCACTTTGGGTTATTTGAAGTTTAGTAACCTCCTTCTACCCATTTTAAACATATATCAAAACACAGGTTTAATGATAAACTGTTTACATGTTGAAAGCTCCTTTTGGCAGCTCTTCTGTTTTTGTCGTCACCTGAATTAATTACAGTAGCTCAGAACATCTCTAGCAAACGTGATGATATATCATAGATTATAAACTCATCTACTGAACTCTTAACTATGGTTGAAAAGTAGATTATTTTGTTTAAAGACAGCAGTTTGAAAATTTAGACACTTAATTTAATTATTCTCTCCCAGAAGCATAAGAAGAAATCAGAATCCTAGTGTGACTAGCATTATACTTGCATAAGAAAACTTACAGAAGCATTTTTGCTTCAAACTCAGTAATTTTGCTTATAATCACTAACTATGTTTTTGTTTTACAGAACCAGTATGATTTGGAAAAAGAATAAAATTGCTTTTAAAGTGCAAAAATAATTATGAACCACTTGAAATGTAATGTCTGTATTTTATTTCTCATCAGAATTCATTAGTGTGTAACATCAATAATTTAGCCCATCATTTGCCAACACTGACTTGGCTCAGTAGTTCAATCATGTAACCCTGTAAACTCACTTTCCATTAAAATGAATGTTGCTGACAAAGGATAACTAAAGAGATACTTCATTTATTAGCTAAAGAGATACTTCATTTATCAACATTTTTAAATTAGAAGTTTGGGACCACAGACACTTAGCTGGATAAATTATTCAAAGGGATCTTTGCATTAGGCCTAAAGATGTTTATAGAATCAAATACAATGTTATCCAGAATTATAACAGCCTTTCATTTGTGAAACATGTAATTCTCAGTATAATATTCCAGAAACCAACAGAGCCACCTGCAGAGAATCAAATGACCTACCGGTACGAAGTACTGTCTGTCATGTGCAAAATTATCAAATGTGTAATATCCCATCTTTTGATTGACTCAATCGAGCATTTCACATGAAAAATTCCTTACAAGAAACTTCTTGCAACATGCAATATAATCTTCCCAAGTTGCATTTGAGGAATTAAATGCTTTACGTTATTTTACCATGATCATTTTCTTTAAATCCAGTAACTAAATTCTCCCAATATATCCTTTAAAAATATTCAGGATTCAGATGTGATGCCTCAGCTTGTTGATTCTCTGACCTTTTTCCTTGCTACCTATTCTTTTTTACCAGAATACTGGATTCATTTTCTAAATTTCAGTCCTTCCATTTTTTTTTTTTTTTTTTTTTGCTATCATAATGGAACTTGGATGTAAACATTTGTTTATTTTCCTTTTTTTAAAAAAAATTATTAAATAGGTACCTGTAGCACAAGAGGCCAAAGTTATGAATTAAATAAATCCTCTCATGTTACGCCTTTTGCTTTTGCCTGGGAAGATAGATCTGGAAAACCAAATCCTTCCTAAGGATAAATCAGTAAACATCTGTCAGAGGAGCGACATAACATGACTGTCATCTGACTGTGTACTCTGGAGGGCTGCTGCTAGCGCTGCAGAAGGAACCAATTAAGGACAGAAGCAGAAAGCAAATAAAAGTGTTACCATATCGGTTGGGTCAAACCAGCACATTGCTGTTCAATTCCCCTTACTCTTTTCTATCTACCTAAACTAAATATATATGGTTTCTCTATAATTATTCCCATCTTTACTCTTTTCTCAAACTTTGTGCTGGAGACACAAGAATCACTCCTCCTTAAAAGCGATGTAAATTCTGTTACAGTCTTCATGCTCACAGGTCTTATAAATGTTTTTGTGATACTCCAGGCTGACAAGTGAGGGATCAAATTTAGATCCTCACTTTCAAGTGTTCCCTTAAGTGTTTTTTCCAAATTGAATGGGATCTTCTTCTGAGCTCAAGCACTGTGGGAACTGAGCATGCATGTGGTATCACACCAGAAATGTGGTTTTGAAACAAATTTGAGTTTTGGACAAGGAAATCTCTTCAAATTTTTCTCAGTTTCATAAAGTGAGAGTGGGTTGGAGAGAACTACACCTTAGAAAACCACTCATTTGTCAAGGATGATTTTAAAATAAATTTAAACAGAAGCATTTCTCTTCTAGTAGTACTGTATTTCTCATTCTATAATATTCAGTATGGCCACATGGATATGCAGTCAGTACAGTATCATCACTTAGCATCAGTTTTGCCACATCTCTTGACACTGGTGCAGCAATCTGAGAGCTGAAGACTCAGAAAAACAGTTTCCATCTTGCTCTTAACTCCTCCAAAACTGTGATGGGTCACAGTAGTTTCATGAGTCATGTTAACATGTCCACTTGTCACAGCTGTCACGGATCCCTCTGAAGCAACCCCTGCAGTTTTCTGGCCCTCCTGTATGGTAGACAATAATGTCCTTGAGGACATGATGGAGAGAAAACAGAGCAACCCACTCCATGCCTTTCCCCTTCCTGGGATACTCCTTAACCTTGAGTAGTACAAGTTGTCTCGACAGCTGCTCAGTCCTACAGAGAATTTAATATCTATTTTCAGAGGTTCTGAATGAATTTGTGTCATGGGGTGACTTTTAAAACCACGACATTTACTTCTAGGTTAATGCAAAGCTTCCCGTTCTTGAGTTTCCAAGTGTGCTACAAGGATAAGAGGAGACACCATGACACCGTGGAAACTCAGAAGCACGACCTTGTTGTTCCAGGGAGGCATTCTGAAATTTAGGAATACTTCCTGAGCATGGGGAATTCTGGAAAAAAATGTCTTCAGTCTGATCTCATCTGTCTGGTCAGATATAGGAAAATGTTAGGAAGAAGTACTGCATGTGTTTATTCTGCCCTACACTCTTCTGTACATGGCCTGTCATTATGGTTGTTTCTGGGTGTGTTAGATGGACCACTGGCTTGACTCCACATTGCAGAGTGCATCTGATGCTGTTATGATTGCTGGTTTCTTAGGCAATATATACATTTTCCAATTTTATATTTGCATTTTGTTTCTCTTTATGGTTATTCCTATGGGGGTTTTTGCATACTTTTCTGGTTATCTTGTTGATTTACTGTATCTTCCCATATTTCAGATATCCATCTGCAGCAAATGATGGTTTGGAGCAGTTAATCCTTTTTCCCCTCAGGCAGCACATTAAATTATTTACTTCTGAGGAACTCTTTTCTAAGTAAATTTTAACTGTAGTATATGAGAGAACAAGTTTGCACCACTAAATGGGAATCATAACTACATCTGTAACACATCTAGGAAGAAGCTGATTCTCCAGGAGTTCATTTTACAATACTTCCAAGTTACAATACGTCTCAAACATTAATATTTTGCACATCTGAGCTAAAATGCTTGAGAATAAGTCTTAGGGGAATTTGAAATTCAAGTGCTCTTTGGGCAGCTGCTATTTGACTACTGGCATGATGTTTCAGGAAAGGAATTTACACGGCCAAAGTTCATTCCTTGTTCTCTTCTTTTTACCCCCTTCAGCAAATGAGTCCTAGGTCTCAAAAAAAGGAGTATTGTTATAAAATTAGTTTCATATGGAAAAGAACGAAGTTACTGACTTGTTTTAAAGTTTTCAATCAGGCTCAAATATCCTCATGTCATACTTTGCTATTACTGCAAGATGTTAGGTAGAACAGCTGACAAATGAGAAGTCAGTAAGCACTACTAGGGACTGGAGGAGTGATTTTCACAGTTTGCTTATTTTAAACCCATTTATTTCATTACAATTACACCTAATTTAGGTCTGTGTGAAAATCAAGCATTAAGATCACTTTTTATTTTTAGTCTTTATTTCTTATGATTTGAGAGCTATTAGCACATGATACTGTCAAACTAATGGAGCAAACTGAAGATAAGTGGCCATATTTAATGTCATTGTATATTCAAAATAAATGTTTTTAGTTTCTAAATTTAAATTTTATTTTTCATTGAAACACTAACAAAGCATAAGACTATCATAAACTTAATTTACTCAGTACATTGCAAAATGGAGTCTTCCTTCTTTCTTTCTTTCTTACAAGTTGAACTTCTTAAGGGAAAGAATTGGAAATTTTTCCAAAACCCAGGGCTTCATAAACCCTTCATTGAAATGGCAACCAGAATAAAATCAAGCATTTCTTCAATAGTGAAGAATTGCTGAGAATCATTACTCCTGCTGAAGTCTACAGCTTAATTTGAAAATTCATTTTACTTAACCATAATCCATTTATTTAAATCATCCGTGGAAACAAGATCAGAGGTTAAATGTACAGGTTGTTGTTGTTGTGGGGTATTTTGGCTTTGTGGTTTGGGATTTTTGATTGACAGAACACATCAACAGCTCTCAGTTTTCACTCAATGGGAATCCACATGCATGCTCAAACTTGGTC
>NC_142200.1:42564362-42624362 GCF_049639895.1 Pseudopodoces humilis
TGTGTGAAAATCAGTGAAGAAGCACTGGGAGACTATAAATACCTTCTCTCATCATGCTAGTTTTGCCTAATGCCCCATCAGGGTGTATTCAATCCTCAGGGTTTCTCACTACAACATACCATGATATCCATGAACATATTCATGTTTCCTTCTTCTAAAGGAGGTAAGGATATGGTGTGTCCAGCCCTCGGGCAGTGCTCTGACCTGAACATTTTTGGAGCCCTCCTCTGTACATCCTATGTATTAGTCTGAGGAAACATGGTGGCATGGCTTGTGAGTAGGGCTTTATACACCTGAGCACTACCTCAGCACTGGTGAGGATGAAGTTAAAAAGCTGCACTGCAAAAAATAAAGCCTGGAAAAAACAGGAGTCAGTGCCAGGGATGAAAGAACCACAGGGTTCCCATAGCAGTATCAGTGGGTACTGTATCTTACCAGGACCTGTGAGAGGAACTGCAGCTTCATTGTCCACCTCATCCTGGGTATGAATACTACTAATCTGACCTGCCATGTTCATGCTAGTAAACTGCTGGCAAAGGCTGAAGAGAACAAGCAAGAGCTTTGAAAATGCAGGGCATTTCTTCCTCTGATATGACAGTTTGTCGATTCAAGAAAGCTGGTTGTAATTTTGATAAAGTGTCCAGTCTGTATTGGTAAAGACCAAAGAAAAATGGACACAGCTTAATCCCAAAGGTTGATTTTAAATACAAAATAGGTTTGTCTCAATTCTCCCCAGATTTCTGAGAAGCCTATGGTAGAATTTTAGTTGGAGTAATTTTTTAGTTTAAGTTTCCAAGAAAATAGGTATCCTCATTAATGATTATTAATTTAAATAAATTTAGATCAAGCTCCTCAGTGAACTTTAGGAAATACAGTAAGCTCCCTTTATTTCACTGGGTGATAATCATTTAGGAAAGGACCTAGTTATCACAAGATGGAAGAATTACTTACCAGTTTTCCCTGTTGCAGTCATGTGGATCTAAACTGTGTTATATGGGGATTTTTGACAGGGAAAAGAAGAAGGTAAGAGAGGAACCAGTGTGACTTAGAGAAAATAAAACAGGTTCACCCATTTCCTAGTTACGGTCATTAACAGTGGTATAATTGTGCATAATCATTGGTCCCATTCCTAGTGTACATTGCTAGAGGCTAACTAAATTTTGCATCTGCATAGAAATTTAGATGCAAATATGAATTGTGTTCAGTGGTATGACTAGTGTAAAGTAAACAAAGGGTATTTCTATTGTATATTTAAGGTTGAGAAACCTATTTTGTGAACAGCATGCTATCAGCAAAGACTTCACAGCTATTAAGTAACTGCAAAAGGACATGGTCAGGTCAATGATGGGTAAGGAAAAAGCCATATATAAAGAGCACAGCAGTGTTGGGATATTGATAGGCACTTGTGGTTGTCCCCATCTGGGAAAACTGCAATAATTCTCTCTCTGTATCATAATTTCTGTGTTTTAAAACGAAACAGAAAGGGTTGTGGAGGGAAGGAAAAAGGATCTGAATGCCAAGCAGTAATGTAAGGATGAAGAATACAGAAAATTAGAGCAAAATGGATGGTTAATTTCTCATCATTTTTCTACTGAAGAATTAAATTTGCAAGGTCATGTTGTGGCTTATTCAGTCAGAGGTATATCAGTGAAGGTAACTGGATTCAGATGAGCTCCCATCCAAGAGATATTTAAAGCAGTGAGTTCTCTAAGTATATGCACAAAACAGCATTGTCTAGACTCATGTTGCATGTTAAATCAAACCTTGAATTTCAGGAGTTAAAGGACCTTTTTGAGGCCCTTACCAAAAAATCTGACCTGAGCTCTGAGATCCGAGATCCATCTTGCCAGATATTCTTAATGAGATAACCCTGTATTTTGTTTGCTATGACATCCATATGTTACTTTATTATTCCATTACTTTATTCTTTTTTTCGGTTTGAAAGTCTCCACCAATATTTGTAATAGCAGAAATTTGCTTTATTAAATTCCCATGGCTCACTAATACATAGTCATGGTAGAACAAACACAAAAATACTGAATACCTGAAATCGGGACTACACATCTACCAAATATATTAGATAAGGACTTTCTTTAATTCCTTTATATAAAACAGCTATATTTTAGGTGTGTTTGCAATCAAATATGCAAAATTCAAAACATGGAAGAAACAGATGAAGGAGAGTATAATTACTGTAGAAATGTTCTTCTAGGAAAATTTCTGAAATATCTGTACTGTAAATTTTTTCAGCTGCTAATAATTTTTCCCTATTACCCTTCATATTTTTATTTTACTAGTTTTCTTGACCCCTTTACTGCATGTCAGAGAAAGCTATCATTTTAGATCTTTTAAACTGCTTTGGAAATGTCTGTCAGATGGTTTTGATTGAATTTGTTGTTAACAGCTCACAGCCTTAGCTTTAGGAATCCAACTGTGATATGTAAAAGTGGTATCTCAGAATCTTTCTTTTAGCCAAATGCCCAGTTTGAAAAGTCCTAAATGATTCAGTTATTCTTTTTTATTTTCTCCAAAATCTTATCTAGAACTGGTGGTATAAGCGCAGCCTGGACATGAGCAATGTGTACATAATGCCCAGATTTTTATCTGCTTTCAAATCCAAATTCATATTAGCCTCTGAATGGGAAGCAGAATTTATGTAACATTGAAATGTTAGGTAGGAGGGGAAATATCCATCAGATTTATTACTCTGTAACAGCTCCTAATATGTCCTTGTATGGTTGAAACAATTTACAACTTTAGCATAGTTCATGGAAAATAATGCAGAAAATACACATGGCAGGGAAAATGTGATTACTTCTGTAAGGGGACAGAAAAGATCCCAGTTTTTCTTACCTAATACAGCTGTGATTGAGCAAAACAAATCCAAGAATTGATTGTTTCAGAGGCATCTGGGAAAAAACTGCAGTCTCAAGCACAAACTTTCCTACCCCATAAGCTTCAAGATCCAAAATTTTTCTTTAGAATAGATAAATTTCTGCCCTATATAAACATCTTCGTCCCCCAAACCTGTGTCACTACATCAACATGCAGAAATAGTTTGCTCCCTCTAGAAAGGGTCTTTGATCAAACAAATAATATTAAATATTTACAGGAAACTCTTTGGTTGATACATCCTGCTTTTCATATCTCTTTCTGGTTTGTGAAACCAAGAGTTCCTCTCCCTTTTATTTAAGCCCACTTCTTAAATCCCATAGGCCTTAATTGTGAGGATCTTTTGTGGCTCAGCTGGTCCATGTGTGCACCATATTTCATCTACTGCACGTCTACACATTTTAGGACATGGCCTCAGTCATTTGTCAAGTGCTCCCTTTGTACACTGCAGAACATGTCAAGGACATATTATGAATAGAAAATGTAAGAGGTATACTGGACAAAATGAAGACCCTGTGAAAGCCATAAACCATTTCAGTAGCTTATTATAGGTCAGTTCACTACCCAAAATGCAATTTTAATACAAAATCTTAAATGCCATCCTGGTATGCTTTTAATCGACTGGATCCTTTCATTCTAAAAATACTGCTTTTAGAAAATCAAAAGAAAATAGCTGGGGAAGGTGAAGTTCCCTTTTGACACATAAGTTGAATTCTGAGCATTGGGGAAATATTTATTATCCTAAAAGAGGAGCAAAAACCTTTTTGTCTGTGAGGAAAGGTGTCTGACAGCATTACACCAGCTTGTAAAGGTTCAGGGCTTTGTCTTGTCAAGGTCAGGCAAATATTTACCAAATAGCTTTGAAAAATAAGCAGTTGTGAAGGACAAAAGAAACAGAATGATTGCACTTTCACAGACACCATGTGTGCTGTGAAATTTAGCTTGCAAATGATGAGGAGTCAATTTGATAGGACCACTTGGTGTAAAAATTTTAATCTTAAAAATGTTATACCCATTTGGTCTTGTATATACAGCAATCTGGTTTTACATTTCTTTTAAAGAAAAATTAAAACATTGAAGTGGTGTTATAACAGCTTCTTTAATTTTTTTCTTTATTTTAAATTATGCTTATTCACCCATACATTCTCTCTCCGAGTATTCATTTAGAAGGAAGATTTTGCAATAGTCACATTTAATTTATCAGGGTGCAATAATTTGTGTTTCCCAATCATCTTGCAGACTTTGGTTCATTATACTATTGTTTCACATGAGTAAGTTAGCAAAGTTTGGATTGATTGACTCTAATTAACTAAAACTGGTTCCAGGCTGTGCATCTATTGTCATGGTAGCTAGCCACAAAGCCCCAAACTGTTCAGTAATGGCAATATAACGTACTATCGATATGAAAACTCTGGCAAATGTTTAATGTCGGGCTTGTCAGCAAGTGAAAACAGCAATAGTGGAGGACGGAGAAAAGGGACATTAGGACATGCATGTCTCAGAAGGCTTGGAAAAAATGCAGCCTTTCAGAGCTGCTGGTGCTCTGATCTTTTCACTTATTGTCATGTTAGCCTCCAACATGGAAAGAAATGCAAAAAAACTTACACACTGTTCTTTAAAAGAAAACTCCACATATATTTTTTGTTTAAAAATAACCAAAATTAACCCAATATTCTAGACTGAAACAACATCTCTTGAATAATGTATGTGGACATCTCCCTTTGATTTTTTTATATGCAAATATATTTTCCCTTGTTTTTGTTAGTCCACTTGCATAAAGTCTAATAAAGTTTTATTACCACCAAAGAGTCTCTAACCGATTTTAAATGCATCCTCTCACACGTGACATGGTTGCACTGAAAGCTTAGGATAATAATTAAATATTTCTTTCTTTGCTTGGTCTTAAGAATCCATCTGAAATTTATCAAAATTAATGAGGGGCTCAAAGAATGAGCTGCCACTGCTGGCAGAGGTGTACAGCACCTCAGCATGTCCAGAATGTGAAAGTCTGAAAATGTAAAACCTTTATTTCATCTTTGTAACATAGGCTGTCTGCTCTCCAGAGATGCTTCACGTGAAGTGCCAACCTCTGTGGATTGCTACATGGAAAATGACACTTAGAAGAACAGTCTTGAAGAACCAATGTCAAACACAGAAGCTTGGGAATTCCACGACTGCTTTCCTTTGCTTGACCTTCCTGCAGGACTGCGTTGCTGCAGCATCCAATGTCTTGCTTGGGAGCTATTTCTAAGAGGAGACCTGTGGCAGTCAGTGTTTACTACTCCCAAGGAGCAATTCTTAATTGATGTTAAGTCCTTACTGTGCTACATGGGCCTGTCTTTCCTATTCCCAAAGTATGTGATTCAAAACATGGTTCAAGAACAGATCAGCCATTTGTTTCTCATTTTTCTATGTCCTGTAAGTGCAGAAAGTGTCAGAATCCGTCTCCTTATTGTAGGAGTGAACGCTCTCTTTTACAGACTTCTTTGTCCCAGCTTTGCACTGTTTGCAACATCTGCATCCTCTGCCCAGGTGGACATGGCTTCCCCCGAGGTCCCTGGAGTCATCACCTGCTGGGTGGCAGCCCAGAGCCCCATTCCCAGCTGCTCTGAGGCTGAGCCCCCCTGAGCAGCCTGGCTGCCTCCCCTCTTCAATCCTTTTCCAGGCAAAAATCCTCTGCTTTTCCATTTGCCAAAATAAGGACTTGCTTCTTATGGCATGACTGGCTTTAACCTTAAACACAGATAGTCACCAGAGTGAGAGGCACCTCCAATTTTCCAAAGTGGCACAAATCATCACAGGTTTTTTCCAAGAAGCTCTTTGCAGTTTCATTTCTTCCCCAGCCTGGACTGAAGAATTGAGACCAAGGCTCACAGGTAGGAGTCGTGAGAGGCCTTTTGGTCCCGTTGGGTGTAGGCACGCAGCTCCAATCAGCTTTGGTACAATTTACAATGCTAGGAGTGATGGAATTGGGTCCCAGAGCCTGGTGCTGCCCTGCTCTGACTCACTGAGTGCCTCCAGGCAAGACATTTAACACCAGGCTGTGATACCTCTCATTGCACTGCACATTACACCAAAAAGGGTCTCGAGGAAGTCAATGGAGCTACTTGTGGAGCACTTGTACTTAGTAAGTGTGTCACAATCTGGCCTTCCCTTAAGTTTCCCCTTTTATAGGAAATTACAGACTCATTTCCAAGGTTGTGGGGCTTAATTAGTTTATGTTTGCAAAACACATCTTATTGCTGGTGAAAAGAAATAACCATTATGATGATGATGATGTGTTCAGTGCATGGCAAGGTCTTAGGTCTGTCTAGGTTTTGCTTCATTTATTCTGTATAAAATAAAATTAAAAAAAAGTCCTTCCTTTGCAATTATTTGAAAACCTACTTCTTGCAATGGTGCATTCATTCTTCTGTCAAAACTGTTAGTGAGCAAGTCCCCCCCAAACTTCTTGTGCAAAGCTCCCCAGAGCTGGAGCCTATGGCACAAAGCCAGTTTCCACTGCAGGGTGATGGAGACTGACCAGCCACAGAAAAGCTGTGATGTGAGTGGGGCTCAGATGGACTTGTCTGATGCTTTCCCAAACATAAATGCCTTTCCTGTACTCAGAATATATGCTTTTTTGACCCCAAGATGTATCATATCTTTAAAACTTGGCATTAGCAAACGGGGGTTTTCTTCATCAGCTGTAATAATTTCTTTTAATTCTGTTTTTTGTTGTTTTTTTTGTTTTGTTTTTTTAATCCAAGTATGGTTCTCATGGTGTAGTAAATGACATTAGGCTTTTGTAAATTCTTGCAGAATATAACAGATCATTGATTTTATAACACAGTCACTGCTTTTGCATTCTGATGAGATTATTAGTAGCAGCCTAGAATACAACATCCCTGCATACTGTTAGTTAAAAAAAATAAAAGTTTACTAAATGGTCTCTTGTCAACTGTATCTGAAAATCATTATAGTTTCTCTGGTTTCCTTTACATGGAGGGCTTCTTCTGTGAGCTGTTGGGTTACATCAGTATGAAGTTACAGAATTATTGCAGGGATGCTGTTTATTTCTCTTTAGCTGTTTGTTTTTCTTCAGAAAAACAGTTTTTTTAAGTATTTATAAATTGGTTTTAAAAATTTTCACATGCTCAAGACATGCAATATTGTATCTGAGCTCAACAAACATATTTTTCCTTTCATACTTTAACTGAAATTACATTAGACATTTATATCTCATATCAAAGCAAACACAAATCAAGCCATTTTCTGATCTTTTCACACATCCTGTGTTGTAGACTTCATTTGCCAATGAAGACATAAACCACCTGATCTTTCCAGGCCAAATTCCCTCTCTTCTACCTTGCACTGCAGCTCCCCATTGTACATCCAGTGTGTACCTGCCCCCAGCTGGGGGCGAGTGCAAGTGACCCACACGTAACACCAGCACAGGACCATGCTTCACACCCTGCTTACTGGGCAGAGGGGAAGGGGGGATTTAAGCCTGGATATATTTTTAACAGGCTAAAATGCTGGAATTAAAATCCAGCTACTGGCATGCAGCATTTTCTCTGCTTCCATACTGTTATTAACATACATCTGTATTAACACCATGACAGTCCACCCTACAAATTGATACAATACCAAATAAAGAGCCTGCACTCTGCACCGTAATGACTCTACAGGAGCCATTACATCTGATGTAGTCAATATTATACATTTTTTAAAAATGTATGAATGCATATTTAACTGAGAGATCTGATCTGCTCCAGCAGTTCTGGTCTATCAGAAACATAATATGCATTTTAAAAAACTGCTTGCATCCATTTTACATTTTTACCTGAGAAGCTGAATGCAGGGACATATTTTATTTTCTGTGTCTGCCCATGACATGTTTCTTTGAAAACAAAACAAAAATAAGTGGAAAAGCTGATGAAGACTGGGCTCTGTTGCCCCATAGTGCCACCTCCCGTGTCCCCATTCCCTTTGCACCTCTCTCCAGCAGCTTTTGCTCCATGTCCCTGTGGGTACATTTGCTGTTTGAACAGGTGTGAGGAATGAGCATCTCAGCAGAGCATCACTGAGCCTCTGCTGTTTTACACCACTGCAGCTGGCGGCTGTGCCACCAGCCCAGGGTGAGCTGCATGCGCTGCGTGCACCCACATGCACGTGTGCTGAAAGCAGAGCGTGTTGAGATGCCACCAGCACTCAGGCCACCTGAGCTGTACAGGGAGAGGGTCAGAGGGAGGGGACCTCAGCTGTAAAATCCTGGTGGATACATCTCTCTCTCTTGAATGAGATCATACCCCATGGTTTTGCAGACAGAGCAAACGCTGCTGTGGCCCCACATTCACAGGGTGGGAGCAAATTGACCCGGGGAGCTGATTTTAGGATGCCACAGGCATCAGCTCAGGCTGGGGTCTGGGCTTGAGCACAGGGCCACTGGAGGTTTCCCCTCAATTTTGCAGACATTGCTTGTGGAAGGCATTGCACAGCCCCAGCTCTTCTGGACATGCTGTAGCTCCCCGTGAAGCTGCTGGCCTGCCTGACTTGTTTTGTGTGTTGTGAGCAGGGGACACACAAGTTCATCCATCCTCACCACAAGACACGGAGTGGAAGGAAGGCATACAGAGAAAAGACACCTATGTATTTCTATTTTTGAAAAGTAACCTTTGCTTTTATCACTATCATGCAAATATTTACATATTAAAAATACAAGCAAGCAGCCTCATTCCCTTTCCCACCTGTATCTGCATACATAGGTGTCCCCATACTCTCACCAGGCTAATGCACAACAGCACTTAAGTCTGAGAATTCCTGGGGACTTGTAGGCACTCTTCATCCCTGAGAAGCATTCCCCCCTCACCCTTGCAGCCCTCTTTGGTTTCCTCCTTTACACCTTTACAGAGCTCTGACATTCACACACGTGTGCATGAAAGCACTAAGTAGTGCAATCCATAGAGGAGAATACCTTATTAATTACCCCTATTCATCCATGGAGATGGATGTAGTTTTGAGGCTAAATATAGCTTGTCCACATAGCGAGGATTTGGACTGCAGTGTCACCAGCATTGCCAGCTCTGTGGCAAATCTTGCTCATAGATTTTCCCTGAAAGCATTCATTCCTGGATTTGGGTGATGATGTGAGCAGTTTGGGCTTCTAAACAAAAGCTGGTTTCTGTCACATGCATCTGTGGTTTGAAAGCATGTAGCTGAAAAGCTCTGGCATTGCAGTATTAAGAGTCAGATCTGCTTAGCTGTGTCTGTAGTTGTGGTTCTTTTATCTGGAGTCATGTGGAGGGGTACAAATGTGCACTTTAAGGGACACATGGAAACCAAGTGTATACTGTGGGCAAAGCAGGCTGGTAAAGGCATCTCTTTAAACACATACAAAGGTGTATTTCAGAACAGCCTGGAGAACAATGGCAGGCAGCTCTAAGTGTTTCAGAGGCTGTGGGTAAATATGGATTTCAGAGAAGCAATCAGTGAATTTCAGAGAAGCAACCAGTGACAGTAGGGGGTTTGGGGCAGTTTTAAGTGGAAAGGTAGTTTCTTCTACCCTGCACTTCTTTGCTCCTTGGGTGAGAGGATCTGGGTGTACAATAATGTTAATAATGTTAATAATAAAATTAATTTATTGAGTATTTGCTCAGTGCTGTTTAAGACCAAAATATGACTTCCCTTCACTGAGAGAGCTTCAACACAGAGATGGACACTAGCTTAAACAAGTGAAAACTCAGGACAGCACAGAAGAAAAATGTTTTATAAACAGTTCCTGACCTTAGAGTTATCTTTATTTCTCTTATCAGAAGGGGAATTCAGTGTGCAAATATTATTAAAGAAGAAATGTATGAAATAATGAGGAATCATTTCTGTCAAATGGATATAAGATGCTAATTGGTGATATGCTGAATCCCAGAGATGCTTGACATTCAAAAAGTGAGTGAAGTACGGCAGAGCATTTGTATAGGCCATCTGGAGATGTACACCATACTCTACACTTGATGAGAAAGTGGCATCAAACTGGAATTGCTGATTCCAAGACCTAAATATGCATCAATCCAGGCTTCAAATTTCATAGATTGCTGGGAAGATCACGGATAAACAGCAATCTGGCACATTTCCAACTAGAGCGAGAAAAATGCTTTCTGCTTCCTTCCTTACAAAATTATTAAAGATTTGAAGACTATCCATAAACTTTAGTTGCAAAAGGTTTGGAGATCACATTCCCATTCACACATATTTCTATCTCCTAGGGTAATTTAAGCATGAAATCTCTGTGCAGACAGGGATATCTAAAATCCCATGTCAGCAAAGAGTGGTGCTGTTCCAGAAGAAATATGGTGCACAGCACAGTCAGAAACATCATACAAATCTGCATGGTGATGTCCTCAGCTCTTCCATGACTTCAGAATTTCTCTGGTAAGAGAACAAAACCAGTGTAAAATAAGTAGTAGCTGTTGAACACCCCCTTCTCTGGTTTTCCTCCCTAACACAGTACACTAAAGAATTTTTGGTTTTGCTACAAGTATCTGTTACAAGGCACTTATACAGCTTATTAAACCCTTAAGATGATCCAGATGGTAGTGTCGGAGACATTACTTTGCAGAAGCATACATTGCTACTTACTTCATACATTTCCACCAGGTCTTAGCAGTGCTGGCAGCCCTACAGGTTATATATGTCCTGAACCCACGGTGTTAGATGCTGCCCCAACACAGAGCTGTGAGTGAATCGCAGCCCAGAGAGCCTGCAAGCCAAGAAGAGAGAGGCAGCACGCGGCTGGAGGGTGCATAAAGGGGGACTTTCACATAAAGGCAAGGCAGAGCACTCAGCACAGCAGCTGTAGAACTGGTGCAAATTTTTATAGGTACCTGAGGGGGAAAAAAAAAAAACAAACCAGAACAATTTAAAACAAAGAAGTGAATCTGCTGATGTTGGCACTGCGCTCTTCCCACTCTTGAAGAGTAGCAACAGAGAAAGTGAGGTAGTTCCTGCTCTAAGGGGGCAGCTGGGTGGGTGGGAGCTTCTCTGATGGGCCAGGGAGCAGTCAGCATCTCACAGGGCCAAGGACACATAGGACATCATGGTATTTTTTGGAAGGCAGAAATTATGAGAAAACTACATGAACACAGTTTTAGATAGGGTATTGGCACACATAAAAAGAGCTTTGTCAAAGCTGGCCCAGGCCACAGTGACCAACATCTTGATGTTGCAAGCAGGGAGACATTTGAAGGAAAAAATAAGATCTGTTTTTGTCATCTGAGCCTTGAACTGGTGGCTAGTTATCCTTAAAGAGATATCAGAAAGGCAGACAATATGAAGGATCTGGCATAGAGATGTGTGATGGACTGAAAGACAAATTTCTTTGGCTGGGAAAGATGAACAAGAGATCATCTGAAGGGGACAAGGAACTTCTAGATGATATCTGAAAGAAGAAGAAAGAGAGCAAAGGCAAAGGAGGTTGCAATGAAAGCAGATGAGCTACAGGAGATTTCAGGCTAGTGCAGTTAAAACTGCTGCCTGAAAATGGGCCCAAAATCTCCTTACTTACTCATTATTTTGGTTACTCCTTAGCCAAAATAATCTTCTCTCCCCACCTCCAAAACACTGTCATGCTGGCTGGAAAACAGTGTGGGCTTTCACCCTTTGAGCCCTCTTGCTGCCCTCACTGTGGCACCCAGGTCATGCCCCCTCACCAGGTGAGGTGTGGGGCTAGAGAATAAAGCAGTGGGGAAAGAACAGACCTCAAGCAGCTTAATCAAGTTAATTCTTTCCACTATAAATAATAACTATAGGTAATATAAGTATATATATATATGAAAATACAAGTAATAAAGCACAGCTGTCAGTAAAACTAGATTGCACAAGGAAGGAGCAAAAAATATAAACACACAGACTGAATGTGCTATTTTCAGGTTCATCTGAAGTTGCTCCAATGTGTTCCTGCTTAGCCAACCACCCTTTCACTGTCTCCTCTCATTGTCTTTCAAGCTTCCTCAACAAGGTCCATATATTTCTCACATGCATTCTGCTTTATAGGATGGCTTTGCATGGGATGAAGATACAGAAAAAAATAATTTGCACCATCTGCAAATTATTCCTGCACTGATTCCTAGGAACAGAAGTACAACAGCCCAGCAAAGTCTTAAATAAACATATTAAAAACATGGCATGAGACCTTTGTTACTCCATGCAGATCTCAAGAAACAATATGCAGAAAGGACAGTGTGTTTCTTTTCTAGCATAGTTGAAAGCCCAGGACAAAGTGCTCAGATCTTTTCACTTGTGTTGGATTTAGGAATGCTGGGGATCTCTGCCTCACAGGCTAGAAATTCTTTTCCTAGTATATTTGGATAAATACATATCCTGGATATATCCTGGGTATACACTAAATGATTACTACATCAGCAGCAGAAGGCTGCACAGTACCCCTAAGGCTCTGGTGCTGTCCATGTGTTGATGATGTCCAGCTCCCTCCCAGTTTGTTGGATCAAGGTCCTTTTCTACACACAGACCAGGTCTGTAGGACCACAGCTGCAGAGACCACCTTGCCTGCTCCTCTGCCACAAGACACAGGAGTCAAACAAAAAAAACCCTGGAAAATCTTCCTGACATTTAAAATTCTTCAGTGGTGGAAACTCCATCATTTACTTGAACAATTTGTGAGCACATTTCACTGCTCTTGTTTCCAGAAAGGTTTTACTCAGCCTCTAAATATAATTTTCATTAATACCTGTTGAATTTAGCACTTCCTGTCCTACCAGTTAGGCTATACCCTTAGCATTGGACTTTGATCATTTATTGTTAACACAGATTTCAATGGATTTATAGAGTTGTCAGACACGGTATTCGTGAACAGCTTTCAATTGGGTAATTAATCATTGCCTCTGTTTTCTGTTATTGTGATTCCAATTCTGCATGTGTATACATGATTGATTTTTAGACACGCAAATAGTGCCATTAAAGACAATGACACTTGTGGATTTACAGCTGAGCACGTATTTATAGTTTTGCAGAGTCAGGATATGGTAGTGACCATGTTGTTCTATAAAAATCCTCTAATTTCAGTCCTGGAATTCAGTTATCTCAGGTCATAGGTAGCCTTTAAACCTAGAATTGCTGAAAAGTCATTATTGGCATTCACTACATTTAAAAATCAGTAACTGGCTTATGGCTACACCAAAATTATTACCGTGGTGATACTGTCTTGACAGCCCATATTGTTATATCCAGGATAGCATGTGCAAAAATAACTTAGAAAGTATTTAATATAAATATTATAAATATTTAATTATTTATTTACTATAAATATTATTTACTAGAGATTTTAAATATTTCATAATAATTGCAAATTACAGTAAAAATTCTTAAAAATAAATTTATTAATAAAGTCTGGCTTGACCAAGACACACATAATATTAGGTTATAAACTCAAATTAGCACTTTAAAGTGTTTTACTTTGAAATATATATTATTTTGCCCATTCCATGGGTTTTAATTAAGAAACATTCAGGCTACTTATGGGTGTTGCTGAGAGAAGTTATTACAGAACCATTCTATTGCTATTTGAGTGAAGCCTACTGTTCGATAATGAAATTGCACTAACTCAGTGATCTATTTATTGTCCTCTGTTAAAATCTGATCAGAAATTTTCACTTTCCTGAGAATCCCAGGTTCCTAATGCTGATGTGAAATGTGAAATTTGTTCATAATTTTGTGACAGATGCTATGAATAGTTATGAGATTAGATGGGGGGCAGCTAGCACGAGGAAATAAGAGTTAAACTCCACAGGGAAAAATAATATCCTGGAGAACAGCAGGGATGTACCTGAAAACTGCCCTGATAATCCTTGGAGTGGGCTCAGTGACTCCTAAGAAAATGCAGACCCTCAGATTGGAAAATTTCTAGAAAGGTCAAAGAACTGTTGATCTAAAGGCTGACTTATGCAGGGTTTGGGCTATAACTCAGAGGTTCAACACAGTGAAGGCGTCTGCCAGCACAGACAAGAAGCTGCAAGAACTTGTGTTTCTGCTGCTTTTCGCTTCTCTGGTTCCAAACACAGAAGGAACCCTTGCCAACAAGGAGGGACAACACCACAGCATGCACCAAGTGCCAGATCTGTCCTAACCTCCTCATGTTTGTGAGGTGAGAGCACATGGTCAATGTTTTCTGCACTTTAAGGATGAGCAGCTGTTCTTGTGCTGAAGAGCTGCCCTGTTCTGCTCAGCCTCAGCTCCCAGGCAGCCAAGGGCACCAGGCAAAAGACAATATACATTTCTCTGAGCTTCAGGATGTACCTCTGTTGGTGCACTGAGCTGTGTGTGCCTGTGCTGAGCTTGAGAAAGCTCATGGGCAGACTATGCTATTTGTCTCTCAGAGCCCCAGGGCACAACAGCATCATGGCACAGAAGTACCTCACTGCCCTCCTGAGGCTCCAGGATGTTCCCACCAGGCAAAAATGCCACAGCCCTTACCTGTGAATGGGGTTAAATATATCACTGAGGTGGCTAAGGAAATAGAAGGGCTGACTACTGCCCTCCTCTTTGCGCAGCACTGATGGTGACTGCAGGACACGCTGAATCTGCTGCAGCATAGCTTGGGCTGAGCTCTTCACATTCCTGACAATTAGACTGGAAACCATACTATGCTGATCATCTGCTCCCCTGATTACCTCACTGCAGGAAAGAGCTGAGGTGTGAGGGAGAAAATGTCATTTTTCTGCTGCCCTTCTCTGCCCCAGAGGTACTCTGTGGCTTTTCACCACTGTCAGGCAGGAGGGGATACTGCCCTGCCAAATTGATCTACCCACATAAAACACCAAACAAAGGACATGCTTGCTTCTGTACCACCTTAGCAGTAAATGCACTTGTTCTGGCCATGAATTACCTCACTCTTGTAAGTCTTGGGTGCTACTTGGAGGTTGCAGCATCTCAGGTTTCCCTCTGGGCTCAGTAGAACCACAGGCAAAATGGTTCTACAGTCCTCCATGCACTTACAAGGCTAAAAGAGTGAAATAACGTGATGTGTTGCACAGAGTTTGGTAGATCCCATGTTCTTCCAGGGGCTGTCTGCCAGTGGGGAAAGGGTTTGCCAGCACCTCCCAGCTCTCCAGCTTGTCTGCTAGACTCTGCTTTCCACCACAACCACTGCACAAAAGGGCAAGGGATGCACAGATGCCATGGGGGCCACCAAGTACAACAGAAGCCCCACCACTTTCCCCCCTCCAGGGAAGCACTGCCCCCAGCAACACTAAAAGTACCCACCTGTCCTGTCTGCTCTGCAGAAATGCCAACCCCATGGGAATGTCCCTTGCACTGATTGCCAGAGAGATGACTTATCCCACTCTGACACTTACCATCTTGCTTTTATCCATGGCTTTCAGTGATGAGATGTCCATGGCTGCTGCCTCCATCTCCCTCAGCAATATGCCATCTTAGCTTTCCATAGTCTGATGCTGAGCTAACATTTCCCTGTGAAAAACTTTTTTTTAGGGAAAAAAAAAAGCAGGCATGAAATGGAGAAGGATAAATGGTATTGCCTATTAAGAAGGACAACACGCCAAGCTGCATCAATGTGACACTGAAGGTGTGAATGCAAAAGGGCAGGTAATATGGAAGTTAGACCCCTCACGTTTAAACAAGCAATAAATAATGAATCAAGTTGCAAAGTGGTGATATGAAATACTCTGTGTGGCATGACCTCTGTTCATGGATTGCTTTGGTACACAAAGTTGGGGCCAGAAAAAAAGTCACTTGGAGATATCTGTTAAAATTTCTTTTTCTTTCACTATTGTTTTATCTGCTTTTATTCTGATGTCATTTATACTTGTCTTTTTCTAGGCAATAGTGACACATCATCCATTCAAGGTGCAAAAGCAAAACAATCTCCCAACTTCAGATACCAATGCTCACAAATAAACATCTGAGATTTTTTAAGTGAGTTGTGCAGTTCTATGTGCTTCATTTGGATATGTTGGATCCAACCTTGCTTTGGTTAAAGAGGTGTTTAATTAAAAGGACAAAATGTTAGCAATTCAGTAAATCTCACATTAATTTAAAATCATGTCATTGCTAAATGTGCATTAATGAAAGATTCATAAATTGCACTCATAGCTGTTATTTTAAAGATTGCTTAGCTCTAATGAATGATTATGCAGTGGTTGCAGTTTGTCTTATTTTGCAGAGGCTGCCCTGCTCATCAGAAGCCATCACACTGCAGCGTCTGGGGTAGAGCAGCTCCTCCACTCTGGCTGCCATTTACACCTTGGCACTGCAATGCTGCCGTGTTGCCTGCAGCATTCCCCAGGCTGCCTGCAGACCCTTCCGAGTGCGCCAGCCGCGCTCCCGGTGCTCCCAGCAGCGCTGTGTGGAGCCGGTGTTGTGAGCAGGGGAAATGGCTGCTGGTGAGAAGAGGATCCAGAAGGTGCTAACAGAGGCATCATAAATGAGTGTGAGGCACTTATGTATGGGTTTCTTAATGCTGCTCTTCTGGAAAAATCTGACATAGTGATGCCTCTTTCCACAGGGCGTTTACATCACCCTATGACATCCTAGAAGAAGTGTGAGCTATAAATGCTGCTTGGTTCAATAGGTTAGGTCTTCAGTTCTCCAAAATTTAAATAATTCTCTAGTAAATCCCATCTGTTATTCAGAGCAATTTCTTTGAATCCCATCGGTTTCACCCCTATTATCTTCTCCAAGTTCCACTGCTCATGGTGAGTCAGCATGGTCTAAAAGTCTGAGTGCGAAGAGCCAGAAATGAGACATTTTTCCAGTAGGAAAAGTACATAAGCAGGATGTCCTTTCCAGATGCTGAGTTAGGGAATTTTATCTCGCTTAGCTAAATTCCCCTTGCAGCTTCTGGTAGGTGCAAAATTTTTCTTTATGTTCTGTCATAAACTCCTCTTCTGTTCTGCACTGCTGAGTACTTACCTCCAGCTCCAGGTTGCATTTCAGTGGTAAGCAGAGTCCTATTGGTTTGTGTTTCTTTGTGTTTGTAAATGCTTGGAGGTCCCTCTCCATAAAAGGTGCTGCACATAGTGCAAACTATATTTTAGTATTATGAACACCATCACTTGCAGGGGAAGCTCTAAATATATTTCACACTCATCGTAGCCTATCAAATTAATGTAATGATGAACATTAAGGCCTTTCAGAAATTAGCTGAAGGATGTAATTTTTTTTCTCAAATTCTTAGAGAATGGAATAAATCCATATGCAGCGACAGTCCAAAAAGCCCATCTTAGTCTCCCTAAGATCTCTCTTTAAGATTTTTGTGGGGTTTTCTTCTTTTTCTTACTAAGTATGGAAAGATGGGTAGCTGTACTAGATTTACACTGTGGCCAGGTTGATGGCAGAAAAAATCACCTTTGGAATTCCTCATTACAATTTTCAAAGGTGGAGACGTGGCATTGGGCTTGGGGCAGGAGGGTGGTGTTTGTAAACTGGATGTATTCAAGTCTATATGATTTGGATAAAAAAGGACCTCATCATTCATTCATGAAGAAGATGGAGCTCTTATATCAGTGCATGGTAAGAGGGCAAGAGACAACAGGGACAAGTTGAAAAAATTACATTGTCACACTGAGCCAAAGAGAATTTCCCCAGGAACACACTGAGGCAGTGCCACAGGCTGCCCAGGGGGCTTGTGCAGTAACTATACTCGGAGTTTTGCAAGACATGACAAGAGAAATTCCCAAGCAGCTGATCTGAGCTCATGGCTGAGCCATGCTGAGGTCCCTTCTAACCTGAATTATCCTGTGACTCTGTAGAAATCTTCCTGGCAGAAGCAGTAACAACTGCATCAATAGTTATGGCTAAACAGACTGCCACACCAAGTTTACAGAAAAATATTTTCTGGGATTGGGAAGATTTCTGAATAATTTTCTTTCTAAAATCCCTTTTTGCAACTTGTCCAAGCTTGCTAAGAAAAAAAAAAAAAGTTTTCCTATGGACTGAAGAAGAAACTGTTAGGAAATTGGTTTGCATCGAAAGAGGGGGACGGCTAGAAGAAAATCAAACATCGGGTGCTCAGCAGGTACTAATTGGGTGGTTAGTTGTGAAGAAACTGTTTCCCTCAGGTACTGAGATAAGGCAGCACACAAATGACTTGAAATATGGATGTGACCCAATACCTCCCTTTTAATTCAATCTTTTTCCAGCCCATCGCTGGAATTTACACAACGTTTTATTGACTATGGTATCAGAAGCTATCAATTTGCTGCAGCCTCATAAAAATAAAATAGTGATACAGAAGAGAAACTGCTGTGTCAGACACACTTCAGCTATTCCCAGCTTTCCTCACCCCTTCATCTACCCTCTCATCATAAACATCACTATTCTGTTTGCCTCTTGCTTCTCCTAACCATTAAAACAGGGAACCAAAACCACAGCCCATAGGCTGTTAACATAAGATCCAGAAATGTGTCAAATATTTGGTGTCTGAAATATTTCTTGGCTCCAACTAGTAGAAAAGAAGAAACAAGAAAGCAAATTGCATAAAATCAGGTGTGTCTGTGGGCAAGAGAGAGATAAAAGGAGGGCTATATATTTAAAATGGAGCAAGAGTGCTTTCGCACACCATGATTGCTATGGTAATTACCCATTTTAACGCATATTAGTGCAAACAGCTGTGCAAAATGCATATAAGTGGTGGAACACAAGTAATACTCTTTAATTAAAAAAATTACAAGGGTTTGTTGGGTTTTTTTTTTAAATGAGTTAAATGCATTTTGCTTATAGTGCCTGATCCCTTTGGACATTAGTATCTCCCAGGGACCAGTTACAGGATGCACAGTAATAATTTACCTCTTGCTTTAATTCCATGTGTATTACAAATACCTTTGTTGGGTGAATTCAACAGTAATTTTTGGAATAATACCTTTGTTTTGGCCCTGAAAATCATATACTTTCAGCAATACTAATGCTGTTTACTGTAAATCATGCATATTCACATGTCAAAGACAGAGCTTTTAATAAAAAAGGTAAGACAGTTTGGGTTTGGGATAGTTATAGTGCTTCTGTTGTGACTGTGCAAGGTGGCTCTGGTAAAATATAGTTAGTAGAGGGAGCTGCAGGTATTTGGACAAAAATTATGGCCCTGTGTGGCTTGAAGCCATGAGGGACCACAACATATTGTTTTCTGTAAAGAGACAAAATGTTTAGGACAAAACACAAGATGAGATCCTAAAACTGCAGTCTTCCCCAGGAAGTTTCAAGTCATTCACTATGGCATTTGCTGACAAGAACTGTTCCCAGAAGTATATGCCCAAAGAGATAAACTTTATGCTGTATGCCAACTTTATGATGTGATAAAAGTTTGTGTTTGAGGTACCTTACTGATTATCTATTAGGTGGAAGAAAAAGAATAAAACAACCAATTAAACAGTAGCTCTTGTGTCTGTGTCTTAGCTAACCTGGTAATTGAAAAACAGCCCAAATTTTTCCCTCCCCCACCCATTTCCATGTAGCATTTCAAGAACTCTGTCCAAGAATATCACTATATGAAAAAAAACCATCATCTCAAAATTATTAAAATCTCTGTGGGAATTCATGATTAATTTTAAGGCCTGGCAGATTAAAATACATTATTATGTACACTCTAGTGCATCCTTTCAGATATTTTCAGAATCTGATTTTGCTCTCTTGATACACACCAATGATTCTACATGTATCTAGTAGATTGCAAGGAATAGATTAGCATTAAAGAGGCAGTATTGTGTTGTTAGGTTGTTATGTGTAACTTGTGCTCATACATTAAGAAAAATGTAGCTGGCATTCCCTTGGACATGACCAGACCCCTTAAAAAAAGGAGAGAATTATTACTAGTTGGTTGTAATGCATTTGCAGAGCACTACTGAAATTCTGACCTTTAGTACATTAACTGGCTGTTTTTACCCAGCTCCCAAGCAGAGAAAGATCTACAGTATCCTGTTTAGGGAATGGAAATAATGGATTTATTAGTAGGATTTGTTAAACTTTTGATTCCTGAACATTTTACCTTTAGCTCTGGCCCTAGCTTTTCAGTTATTCTATTGTTCTAAACAATAAAAAATCAACAACATTCAACATCAAGAAGACAGAAAAAGGTGGGTTTTATTTGGGACTGACTGACCATTTGCTCATTAGTGCAAAGTCATTCATTCACAGTTTAGCTTCATGAATGTTAAGGTTCCCAGCTTTGGCAGCTGTTGCATTTCTGACTAGTAATCTGAAGACCCATTTAGCATCGATTTTCCATCATTCAGAAACATCTTTATCCTCCATCCTGACCAGGTAAGTAGAAGTTTTCTCATGTGATTCTCATGTCATTAACTTTGGTACTCTCGCATGTTCCACCTACAGCTTGGCCTCAACTTGTGTGAGTTGTGGGCACATAGACAGGACAAAGGACTCTGAGAGCCTTATGGCTGACACTGCAGTCTCCTGTTTATATGCTCAGACATCACACAGGGCTCAGGATCAGACCCAGCTGACCTGTCATCACAATTCCCATCTTTTTCCCTGGCTCTGTTATGAAGACATTCCCTCTCTTTCAAGTCTTTTCCCCCTAGGTACTGCATATATGGCTTTGCTGAAATTACTGGTGTTTTGCACCCATTGTAACATCAATCAGACCCTCCTGCAGCAGGGATCTCTGCAGGTCATTATTTAACATGGCCACAAATGTCACGCCATCTGCAAACTCCTTCATAATGATTTTATCTTTTCTTCCATGTCACTGAAAATGTTAAATGATACACAGCCAAGAACCAATACCTGCAGAACCCTACTAGCAACCACAAACACAGTGAGTGTTCCTTATAACTACATCTTGAGACATATCTTTTAACTAGCTTTAATGCATTTAACATGAGGCACACTGGTTTTCTTTTGCTGTACTGTGCTAATCAAAATACTTTGAATAACCAAGTAGAATACTTTACAAAACTTCATATATAATACCTCAATATAATTATCAATTAAATTAGCAATCTCACCAACATTTTAGGAAGTTAGTTTTACAAGAATAGTTTTCTATAAAACCAGTTAAACGATGTTATCTATCAATCAAATTCTCTGTCAGTAGTCCCATTTCAAAACTCAGAACTAACATGAGACTGAGAAGCCTGGAGCTAACGGGATCATAGTATTTTCCCTTCTTTAAACACTGGCAAAATACTTTCTTTCTGTTTCTCCTCTATAACATCTGTCCTGTTTAAAAAATTACTGAAAATCAACATAAAGGAACAAATCTAAATAAAATATCTAAATATCTCCATAAAACACCTGATGATTTTAAACAGCTTTCACAAAGGCTGTCTATCATCAGCATTACACACTGCTGGGAATGCTGAAAAACAGTTCAACAACAGTTTTTTTTCATTTGGATATAGGTCTATTTTTTCCCTGAATGAAAAAGAGACAGCTTTTGAATGTTTCCACCATTTTGTATTATAAATGTTTTTTCTAACAGGTTCATCTCCTTCATTATAACCACCCTTCAAGTCAAATTATTTTTATTCTTTTTAATCTAAAAAGATTCTTCTTTTCTTTTATTTTCTTTTTTTATCCATAAATTTCCTCTTGTTCACTAGCTTGGATTCTAGGTTTTTTTTTCATTTTCTGCTTAATGTATGTTCATTAATATTGGCATCTCATTTTATAACTTTTTCCTTTTTGTTCCAGTGTTTATAGTGGTTATATTTCCATGCTTTCTTAACTCATATAGCCTTTTTTTCTGGACTTATGTTAATTTGGTGAGATAACGATTTCTCAAACAGTTTGCAGCTACCATTCATATTTTTCTGCTTAAATTACACAGCTCAGATATTTTAGGCTGTGTAAAATACACCTTTTCTAAAGCAACAAACATGTTGTTTGGGGGTTGGGTTGTATTCTTTTCTTACATAAGAAACACAGCCAATTTACAATCATGAGCAGTTGTCAGATTTTATTTCAGACATAAATTTCTCTTCTTCTATTAGATAATTTCCTGTATAACTTTCATCGTTTTGGAAACAGCCAACATGGGGTTTTTTGTTGTTCTGAAAGTTATGAAGCTGTCATCCATGCTTTTAAAAGATTCCAAGAACATTTTAGTTCTAGCAGCCAGATACTTCCTGCACATGTCAATCACATTGAAGTCTGTTCATGTAATATAGCTTTTTTCCTCCTACATCTTATATAAAGAAAGATGTTTAAAGGAATGGCCATCCTGTTTTCTTGTGTGATGTGGAAGTCCAGAGAAGCTGTCAATTGTTGCTTCATCTTATTCCTTATCTGCTATACTTTTGATTGTAAGCATTTGAGATCATTTCCTTCAGAGCTGCCAATGACTCAGAAGCAAGTAGTGGTGTAGTTGAGGCAGAGTGCTTTTCTTCCTGTTCCTTTGCTCATCTGGCTCTTCCTAAAAAAAAAAAAAAAAAACAAAAAACCCCTCAACCAACCAGCCCAAAACACCACAAAAAACACCCCCAAAAAATTGAACAACAACAACAAAAACAAGCAAGCAAAAAACTACAAAAAAACCCCGCAAAACAAAAAAACACCAAAACTACAAAACAAAAACCCCTTATCAAACCAGGCATGAAATTCTTTTCATTTCATAATAACCACTCAGTCAAATAAAAGAGTTATTTGGGTTTGAAAATCACAGTTGTTTTATTGATTCACAGAAACATTTTCTACATAGCATTACTTACAGACTCAAGACATTCCCAAGCCAGGGGAACTGTCCATCATGTGCTTTTGTCTCATTGCAGAAAGACATAAGCAGTAGCAAAATGCAAGACAATGCAGGCTAAAATGAGGGTAAATTAGACATACTGTTGTTTTCAAAGGTTGCTCTCTCTCCAAGTGCCTCAGTCCCTAGCATCTGAGCAGCATGAGAGCATCTGCACTATCAGAGGCACCACACATCCCATTCCCATGTAACTTACTAAGATGTCTTAGTTTGGAGTTCATTCCCTCCTCTCTCACCCTTAGGTGCCTCTGAGGAAGAAGTCAAACATTGGCCATGTGGGCTGCTCCTCCAGTTCCTTCTGATGAGCTCAAACTAGAGACTGTTTTTGCTGGTGTGGCTATTTTCTTCCCTACACTTCAATGCACCTGCTTCTGTGAAGCAGAAATGGTGAGGATAGTGGGTGTGGAGAGAGAATTCTGTGAGGGCTCTGCCAACCTAAGGGACATACACTGTAAAAATACGATCATGGAACATGCTTCTGCAGTTCCAGCAGTGCCTTCTGAAAAATGTATCATGTTGCCTGCAGTGAAGGTAGGGAGCACTGATGAAACTTAGCATCTTGTAGGCACTGATCTTTTGCCAAATACTATTTTTTGTTTCTTTGTTTCTTTGTTTGCTTCCCCTTGCCTTGCAGATGAGTTGTTTGTTTCTTACTTAGAGCAGCCCTGAGGAAGACTTCTCCTTCCTCTGCCACTCTTATAATTGGCTGAATCTTGGAGTTCAGTTGGGAAGCCTCAGGATTTCCAACAATCCCCACAGCTAAGCAGGTAGAGCAGCTTTATATCCTGTCACCCTCCCATAATGACAGGGTTGCATGGGCATAGGGAAATAATGTGCACCTCTTCAATCAGAGAAATAATGCATGTACCTTTAAATAAGGGTTGGGGAAAGTACTCTGCAAGGCATCAGATATTGCGTTAGAACAAATTTATGGCACTTGCTCACTACCCAGATCTGAGACTTGCATCCCTACTACAGTTCTTAAATGAAAAACTAAAGAGCAAGTTGATGGGCTGGTGCAGTATCCTGCACCACAGGGCTCATCTCCTCACCAGCAACCACAGGAGAAATAGAGAATGAGGAAAAAGAATGAAACTGCAGTGCAGTTAGACAAGATCAGTCTAGACACAGGAGAGAGAATAAAATCAACAAACAGAAGTAGTGGTCACTTCTTGAGATACATCTGAGAGTTTGTTTTGGAGGTAATCTTCAAAATAACTGGAAAGCTCTTTCTTTTTATTTTCTTGATTATGTGGGTTAGAGACTGAAGAAATGTATGCAAGTGTAGTGGGTTTAGCACAGCAAGAAAGCAAGGCAAAACTGAATGTGATTAGTCACAAAATGGAAATGAAGATTGAGAAGAGAATCACGTGAGAATCAGCCAATAATGTTTAAAATCGCTTTAATTTCTAAAAAAAAAATAACTGGCATTGGTGTATATTTTACTGCCTTTGACACTTTTTTACTAAAAAAAAACCCCAAGCCTGCAAGAACTCAAGCAGTTTGCAGTCTTCATTCCTTCCTCAGCAATATAAATGGCAGAATTTTTTCCAGTGCAGAAAAACCCAAACTATCTCACTGCACCATCTGTCCACTACACCTCAACAGCAGGACCATCTCAACTTCAGAGAGACCTCCTCTTCCTGCCAAACATGTAAGACCACAACTTCTCCACCAAGCTGTGTCCATACCTCGTTGGGAGTTACTCTGCTGCTTTGCACCAAAACTGACCTTTGTTTTTGTCTGCCAGGTGGGAAGAAGATTAAACATACAGCATCTGCAGTGACTCAATAGGTGCATTTAGTGCTTAACAGCTTAAATAACTCCACAAGGAGTTTCATCCTGGGTACTCATCTGCCGGTGACCCAAATGGACTAAAGAGGAGGAACTTGGGCAAGGAGGAGGTCAGGGTGTGGAAGTTACAGTACTCATGTCAGGAGGTGATCAGAAAGCTGATGCTCTGCACTTTCCTGCTCCTCAGTGAACTGATTCACTCTGAATGGTTCATTTATTTATGTGACCATCTAGGGGGAAAACGTCTTTAATTGCAGGCTCCATAATGTGTTCTTCACATTAAATTCCAAAGTGCTGATTTCAGAGGATTCTGTTTAGAGGTCCATATAGTTTTGTTGGTGAACTGTGCTCATTCTTTAACTCTCTTGGTTTTGTTGACATTATATTTTTTATAACACTATAAATCACCTTTTGAAGGCAGCTAACTGTTACTAGCCCCTTTGTACAGAGGAAAAACAAGTTATGACACTAAAAATAGCAATATACATTTACCCCAGTGCAATCTATGTAGGGATAAAGTATAACTAAATATAGAAATGGGAAGTGAATTCCATATTTTGACGTAAAGCTCTCCTTCTTAAACCCTAGTGTTCATATTTTGACAAAGGTAGATATATTTTTTTCTCTCATGTCTCTTTCTATCTTTGAGCAGGGGATTTTTTCCCCCAAAGACATTACCTTTCCATGTCTTCCGACTGCTTTTGTAGGTTTTCTTAAAATAAACAGGATCAACAGGGCAAAAAACCCCATCCAAATGTTTGCTGACTTTCACTGCATCTAGAGATCAGTCTCAAGAGTGCAGAGACCTTCATGAGGTCTAAAACAAAAAAGATCAGTCTTGGAAGTCAGCTTTTCCAAATGTTAGAGGCTAGTTCTTCAGGAAACAAAATCCTGCCAAGGATTTCTCTGACACAAGTGGGTTTATCATGTGAGTACATTTGCTCACATCTCTTTTCCAGAAACCCAGGTGTTGTGTATGACACATGACTCATCTTCTAGGTTGTGAACTACATTTTAACCCCATTTCTGAGATGCTAAACTCATGGATGATGGTGAAAAACAGTAAGGCAAACTTGCCTTGCAGCCAAGATTTTAGAAGCATAATAACTCTACTTTTTTAGATAGTCAGAAGTTAGTGAACCATTGAAAATGACTCAGTTCATTGAGCACAGCCAAACAGATGGAATTCTAGCCTTGCCATGGTTGGGTGACTCTCTGAACAATACAAAATCTTCCTTCAAATATGTCTCCACCAAACTTCCTGCCTTATGCACATAATATTTGGGTATGTTTTGGTCACTTGTCAGTTCAGCTCACCATGTTTTGGGATAGAGTAGGTGACAAATTACTGGCCTATTTTTTGGGCTTTTTTCCTTAGAGCTTCTAAAACTTTGGCTGTTTTTTTTAAGGCTTTAAAAACAAACAAAAAAAGGAACCTATAGTATGGTCTTTGTTGGAAAATATCTGACCAGGCTCTGGTCCTTGAAATGCAGTGGCTATTTTCCCTTTTTTCATTTGACTTTACTACAGCTGAATGCTGGCAAAAGATATTTACTGCACTTTTGTGATTTACAGCAAGCTCCTTGCTCAGCAGCTGTAAAGGACATGGTGGCCCTGTGGCCACCAAAGAGAAACCTCCAGTCCTACCTGTGAGCTGCCTGCTGCAGCAGGGAAATGAGGAGGAAGATAGAGTAAATGTGGAAAAAGTAAGCATAAACACAGTCAGAAGGCTGCCATCACTTCCTATGGGGTAAGAGCAGAGAAAGATGAAGGATGGAAGGCTTAGGGTGAGGTATTGATTTGCTAAATCAGTGCTGAGCATGGCAGAGACCTTCTCTTCGAGCCTGAGTATTGTATGTTTTCCTAAGAGCAAACTGTCCAGGGCTCATGGACTGACAGCAGTGAGCAAACCTGAGTGGGGTGGGCTTCAAGTTAAGTGCAGGAAGCTGTGTTTAGAAGTACTGTAGGGTATAAATCTTCCACCATGCCTGAACTCCCTGGAAAAAGATCTCCATTCCAAATTCATTTTGAAGTGCCTTTAGCAAACTACCCACTCCTCTTGCTCAAAAAAGTAGTAGAATCTTAGTGTTTGTTTCTTTTTTAGTGACTCCTTTTTTTTGGAGTTGATTGACTAGATACTGCTTGGTGTCCTGGTTTTGTCTGGGATAGAGTTTCTTTTTTCTCAGTAGCTGGTGAAGTGCTCTGTTTTGAATTCAGTGTGAGAATAATGCTTGTAAAACACTGCTGGTTTAGTTCTTGCTAAATACTGCTTACCTTGAGCACTTAGTTGCAGGTTGCGGTTAAACTGTGACACTTCTGAAAAGAAGGACCCATACTAGTACATCAAAGAGTAAAAAAGTAAAAATGGCCAGCTGAAGTCATTCAGCCTGGACTGTATTAGATCACATAGCTGTGGCATGAATAGGGAAATATTCATCCACTGTGCAAGGAAAAGGTATCATCTGAAATAGAGAGGTGACTAAAAGGCAAGAAAAGGAACATGATCTGGGCAGGCACAGAGAAGGGCTGGAAGGATCAGGGGCATGAAAATCTCCTTGTATGTGAGACCATAGGGCACTTACTTTGTGTAAAAAACAAAGCCTGTGAAGAGGTATTTCCCCTCTGGCTGTGTGCATCCATAAGGCAAGTAAAAAGATAAACACAGAGATGGAGCAGAGTCTACAGGACAGTGTAGGCAGAAGCACACATGGGTATAGGCTCATACTCAAGCTAGATGTGGCTCTGAAACACTTAAAGAAAGTTCACTGGCTTCCTGCTAAACTGGGGCAAGCAAGACCAAGCAGAGCTCATTGGTATATCTGGCATGGCTTCACATAAGGAGGGGCTCCCTGACCCAGGGCTCATTTCTCAAGTAAAAATGTCTGCACCTGTAACTAGTACTTGGTATTTATCCTAGGAGAGACATCTATCAGGTGTAAAGACAAAAATCTTCCTTTTTTCCCAGGTTGGTGTGGTAGCCCTCTCTCAAGGCAATGCAGCCAGGTTTGTCACCTACCTTGGCTATACCCATTTCACAAATGTGGGGCTGTTATTCAAATGCTTTCCACCTGCACCTTGTTCACTGTCTTTTCTTTAAGAACATGTCCCTGAAGCCTCTCTGTGTGGTAATAGGGGACAGCAATCTATTAACCCCTGCACCAATAACAGGCAATAACAGTGTCCTTGACATGTGGGTGAGTCCCTGTCTTCCTGTAAAGGTTTTAGCCAGTTTGTACAAGTGCCTCCCTCTTCAGTTCCTCTCTGTGTGTGTACACCAGTTGGGTTACAGATAGCTCTGCTGCCTGCAAATGGCTGCAGCCACACCTGTAATGGCCCTGTCCATCACACAGCCCTGGCCAGCAGCCCCTCCTCGGACAGGCATCCAGTGCTGAGTCATGAGCACATCTGCTCCTTTTCAGGGAGCTGGCACAGATACCTGCTGTATTACCTCCTGGGTGAACCAAGAAGGGAAATAAAATGCAAAGAACTTACCGATCATCAAAAATAGTAACTCACATGAGAGGAGCTCTCCTCTGGTAGCTGTCAGCTCAGACTATAAAACACTTGAGGATGCTCCAGTGGCTGGGTGAGGTTTATATCCATCCCCTGAATTCTCCAAGTATTGCTGTTTGGAGTGCTTTGGGATTTACTAATACTAGGTGAGCCACACCATAGCCCTGTGGTAGGCAAAGATCACACAGGATTGTCACCGTACACCATACAGGCCAGATGGGAAGCTGGGGTAGCCTGACTAGTGCCTCACAGAAACATTTTCTGTCCTGTCTCAACCAGAGCAATTGCCAGCAGGCTCTCCTGGCTCCATGCAGTCCCTGAACTTTGCAGCAGGCACCCTGGAGTCCAAGGGCAGCCATGCCCTGGCCCCCACCATCACAGATGGGGTTTGACTCGCTGGCTCCTCACTCCTTGGATGGGCTGCCCTCACTGGGCAGAGGGGATGGCAGGCACTGCCAACCACCCTGGTCTGGAGCACCTTCCCCTCTTGGTGGGGTGCACATTCTCTGCTGAAGGCAAATAATCTTTGTTAAGCCTCTGCCCTAGCCACAGTGGCATCCATTTAACCAACAGAGAGAGGCAAAAAGCAATCATCTTGTGTGATCCAGCGGGAAGCTGGACAAGGAGAAACTATTCACAATATATTAATGCCTGGCTTGAGCCTAGTAAGTGTTGTTATAATTAGGTGGCATTAATTAGTGCTGGAAAAGACTGTCATGTTTTATACCAAACCTTCGGCTAAAAGATAGGAGCAGAATACTTTTCTTGAAAAAAATTCCATGTATATTTTCTTGTTTTACTAGTAGGGATTTTTAATCAGTTGAATGAACTTGTATGTACTAGTTAACTTTGCTGGAGTTTAGTGGTTGTATTTAAAGCAGATTTTATCCTAGAATGATATTAATTTGATAGGATCCCTGATCTGTAAAACCATTGGTTATCTTGGTCTCTCCTGATAAGAAAAAAAAAGTGCCGAGAGTTTCCAGTTGGTGAGCACATTTGGGCAGAATCTTTCACACGTCACAAATTGCAGATGGGAGGCAGTGATCTCGAACATGCAGTCACATTGCGTGACCATCTGACACCTTCCATTTAGAAAAATAATACTTTCCTCACAGCATACGCTCCCTGCTGCAACCAGCACCAAAAATTATGCCTGGGAGAGCTGTTCCTCCTAGACTAAGGTCTTAAATATTTCTTAGGCTGCTTTTAAAAGATTCATGCAGCAGCACCACCTCACTCACATCCTGCTAAACCAGAGAAAATACTGAAATTCTTCCCCAGACGGTGTTAATCACAAAATAGCTGAAAAGAACAAAAGAGGGGAAAAGACAGCATGAAAATTATATACTCACACTAGCAGAGTGAACAATGGAAGGCTCTTGTATGTGTAATTCAAACATGTCCATGTAAAACACCGCATGGAGTTATTTCCTATTGTTACCAGTCTCAGCTGCATAAAATCCCATAACTATGTGGAAGTTCAGCTTTCAAATGCCCTGGTTTTGTGGATAATTCCTTTTGAAAATGTGGTGTACTGATGTTCATTCATTTGAAATAGCAATGACCATTTCAGGGTGTCCTTTGCTATATATTGAGGTGTCAGTAGTGATAAAAAAAATCTTTACTGCATAAGGACAAAGCCACGTGAATTTAAAGGGTGACATCTCACACTAGCCTATTGTGTCCTCTTTGTTACTATATCCCAGCAAAAAAGAAGAATAAAAATTAACCAATTCTCATTCTTTCTACCCAAATCACAAGGCTGACTAGGTACATATATATTAACCTATGTTATTATCAGCTGTAGCTTGGTGTGACCTGAACCAGGAGGCATCTCCTTCTGTTCTGCCTGAAGAGTGTAAAGACTTGACCATGTTTTCCTATTCATCTGCCTAGCAGATGTGCCCCACAGCCACACCAGCCAAGTACTAAATTTTTGCAGTGTCTTCCTTCCCTCATCACACCATCACCATTTCAGTCTGTGAGTGCCATTGAGATCCATGAAGAGGAGATGCCTGTTTAGCTGTTAAAATGTGTGTGTTTTCCTAGAGGGTGGGGTGCTGGTTGGTTGTACTGGTGACATTTACCAAACTGATAGGAGGACAAACATCTCACCTCATTTTGTACAGGGATATGCCACTCTGGCTGCTGTGCATGTCCTGTGAGCCACAGAAAATCCCTGCAAGGACCTCCCACATCTACCTTGCAGGGCTGAGTCAGGGAATGCCTCCTCCCAACACCCTAGCAGGGACTCCTCCAGCCTCCAGCAGTTTTATTGGCACTTTTGTGTCACCGCAGATTTCTGGCCATTTTGGCCATCCTGAACCCCCCGTGTAGAAATACGGATGTTGCAAAGACCCATCCTGAAGGAATAGCAATTTGTGTCTGCCACCATGGGCCAAGTGTGTACTCATGGACCAGAGAAGAAAGGCTCTGTCTTCTTTCCTGTCTTCTTGCATATCCAGAAGATGTGCCAGAAGCACTGGGGAGGCCACACCTCAGTACTGGTGAGGCTGCACTTTGAGGGCTCTGTCCAGATCTGGGTGCTCACTACAGGAAAGACAGTGATGTGCTGGAGGGTGTCCAGAGAAGAGCAGTGAAGCTGGTGGAGGGTCAAGAGAGTGTCATGTGAGAGACATGGGGTTTATCCTGGAGAAAAGGATGGTCAGGGGAGACTTTATCATTCTCTACCACTGTGGCCCTGAAAACTCTACTTTTCAATCTTGTTTACATGATTTCTAAGCATTTTCCCAGGACAGTGACTGTAAAAATAGATATGTGTACATTCTTTCTGATACATGTCTTGTGATGGACGTCTCACATGAACAGTGTGATTGGAAAGGTGGTAACCTAACTATCCAATCCCTGGTCATTGCTGAGAATCTATAAATACTGAAGTTGTAAGAATAAAATTCCTGTATGACAGTTTTTTCCCTGTCATACGGGAGCCGTGTTTGTGTGAATCATTGTGTGACCTACTGCGACATACCAGTGCCTGAAAGGAGGTTGTAGATTGGTGCGGGTTGCTCCCTTCCCACTGCAAGCAACAGGATGAGAGGACATAGCCTCACCCTGGACATGGGTGGGCTCAGGTTGAACATCAGGAAAGGGTATTCAAGCACTGGAATGGGCAGTGTAGGAAGTCAGAGTCACCATCCCTGGAAGTTGTCAAGAAATGACTGGATGTGACATGTAGTTTAGTTGGTTTAGTTGGCATGGTCCTGTTCACTCAAAGGTTGGACTCGACCTTGGAGATCTTGTCCAACCTAACGGTTCTATGATTCTACGATCTTTTCAAAACCCCAAGCCCTGAACTGGCTCTTTGAAAGCCAGTTTGAGAGATTAGATCCTCCAAACTCCTGTCTTGTACTTTCCAGCTCAGGCCTCCACAGACTTCCTCCTTCCCACAGCATCCTCTCCTGCAAGGTCTTCCTTGCTATGCTGCAGCTGTGTGAAGACTGTGCTGCTTTCACAAGGCACACATGACTTTCTGGGCATGGTGTTACCCACTGCCTCTTTCCTGGTAGAAGAAGGTGGGCTCCCTCCCTGGCAGAGTGGTGTGTGCTGCACCTCTAGTGCTGCAGCTGCATGCAGTGTGCAGTTAGTGTGTCTGTGCCAGGATCTACAGGCAAGGATATCACTGTGTATGGAAACTGGGAGGACAAGGAAGCCCTGGTTCATGGCAAACAGCCAAGATGGGCAAGAGGGAGATGTGCAGCTGCCTAATTCTTCCTCTAGCCCCTACTGTGGATGTGCACGCCACCGTGGCCAGTGCCAGCATCTCTGTTCCCTTTCAGGTGATGTCCCCTGTGTGGTGACTGGCTACACAGAGGCCCCTCCTGCCCCTCCCACCAACAGCCTTGCTGGAGATGCTGGTACCTCCTGGCCCCACAATCAGCTACTCCATCTACCCATGTGGTCAAGGACTGACCCGTGTCCTGGAGAGCAGGGGTTGCAGTTTTAGGGCATTGCAGGACTGGTTCACTTTGGGTATAGGCAAAATTTTTCCCCTTGGAGCTAAAATTATCTGATTCTGAAGTGTCTCCCTCCTGAGATTATTTAAGCAGAGTATGGACTTAAACCTCTCATTTTAAGTTTGTAGGCACCTACATAGATCACCACAGACTGTGACTGTTGCCTTGTTAGGAACACAAGCCTCAGGTTTTCTTCCCAAAAGCAAAGATGAAGTGGTGATTCCAATGTCCATCACAGGAAGAAAAAAAAAACTAATGACTTTCCAGAATAAGTTTTCCTCCCCAGTGGTAGTACTGCCTGCAGGTGAAGCCTGGGGGTACTCAGAATGGGAGCCAAGTCCTCCCTGTGGCTCAGGACAGGCTACATTATTTTGGGGCAGATGGTTGGATACCCAAACCCCAGAGTTTTCTGCCTTGAATCCCATTTTTCTGACCTATTAGATTAAAAGTTGTGACCTGCTTCTTATATCTCATCCTTGTGCCTGCCAGGAGTCATCAGTGTGTCTGGATCAGTAAGGCTGAGCCAACTGGTGAACTTGTCTCATTATCTCCTTGCCGAAAACTTACAAGCGTTACTTATTCTTGGATACTTGTAATTTTTATGCTTTTCCTACCCAGAAGATTAGCTCAGGCATAGCAGAGCTCAGAGCACAAACCCATCTTTTGGCATTAACTTATCCTGGGCTGGCTGTCATTTTACAGTACTTGCACAAAAAGAGTAACTAGCAACAGCACTTACAAATCATAGATTATATTGTATTGGTTTAGCTCATATTGGTTGCCTTAAATTTATATTGTGCTTTAAATGTCACCCATTAAAATTATTAGGGCAAGGTTTGCCCTCGGTTTACAGCCCCTCTCCCAAGCAGCTCATAAGAGAAGCTGCTGCACAGTTGTCCTCACCTCATTTTAGTCGTGCTGTAGAAGTCAGAGAGAGTGTCCAGAGAGCTGTAATACAGCCTTGAGCTGTTTCACTTCCAGAGATCTCAGTTTGTTAACCCAGGTACCAAACCAGGAAAAGTGCCTTAGAAAGATGCATTTGCTTTCATCCACCCCCCACCCTAAATTCTTGACTTCTGGTTGGGTACAGTTGTGCAAAAGTGGATTAGGGACCAAAAAGCCCCACCATGCCTTTGGCAATAGGTTTATCTGAGTTCCCATCTAAGCCTAAGGATGGCCACTCCTTTATCTAGGAGAGTACTTTAATTAATGTATTCCTTCTGACTGTTATTCTGTCCCATGTGTTGCTTTGCATTTTTTGTCTGTCCTCACATTTCCTCTAAAACACAGTTCTTAAATAGCTTCAGCCGTGCATACAGAACTTTCTGTGGATGTTCTTAATCTGTGAAAACAAGATCTGTAGCAGAAACAGTAATGCAGCCCTAAGCACAGAGATGCCAGTGACACTTCTTCAGTGCCTTTAAACTGGTGAATGTGATTTTATTTTGGCTAGTGACAAATCCCAGTGATGAAATGTCAGCAGTGTTTACACAGAAGTCAGACAGTGCAAAATTAACCCTTCCCAGCACTGCTCTCAGGGCAGAACAGAGCTGTTGTTTCCTTCTGAGGATGAGGCTCGCAGAAAAGAAAGAAACAGGTTTGGAAGAATTGCCCATCTGGAGGGTCAGCAAAGACCACAAGAAACTGGCCATGCTCTATGTGACACACTGAACAAGCCATGAATTTCTTTTGAGTTGTCCTGGGCAGAGTTTTCCTGATGAGGACAACATCACAATTTGTGCAGATTTCCTTGATGGGAGTTTGAACCAAAATCACAGCTGTCTTCCAAGACCATCTTTGCCATTACATACAGGATGCCCTGTTCTCCCAGCTTCTGTAGGACAGTTTAGGTGTCATACAAAGCTAGACAAAGTTTAAGTGAGAAACTGGAAATATATTTCACCATGCAACCCACTGACTGCTCATTAACAGCACGAGTAAAGCCTTGTGCAAACCTGAAGTTTTATTGTTGCTAACCAAAATAACTGTAAAGCTGAACTGAAGGAATAGGTCAGCTTTGAGATTATGTGCACAGTAATACACAAAGGACTACAGACTTCCTTGTTGGCCTTGTTTGGAGCAAAGAGAAGTGCTAGCTGTGCCTGAGAATATGTAGGGCTCCCTGCACTGGAAAGGGAGGAAAGGGTTAATGAGGAAAAATTTACTAAGTCAGAGCTATTAACCTGTCTCTTTCAGAGATTTTATGACAGTAGCAACACCTTTCTTTTTCCAGATGTGCTGAGCAATTCTAGTTCCCCTGGAAGTTTAAGGTAGGTGCAGACATTTAGTTGCTTTGAAAATTATGTTGCATCATACTCACCATGTGAGCTTTATTTATTTAAGCTCAATCCTTAAAATGCTGCTTGGAAGCAACTGCCCTATGGCTCTTGATTCTGAAATGCAAGCTGAATTAAACATAACCACCAAAGACAGACTCACTATGGCCTGTGTCTCAGCTCATGCTTTGGCACAATGCAATATCTTTTATACACACAGACAAGTAAGATAAGACATAAAGCTTCACACCTGATACAACACACACTGAAAAGCAAAACAACAGTGAGAAGAAAGGAAAATAGAAGGAGGGGTCTGAATGTTTGCTTCCTGGCACAGTTTTCCCCTTTTAGGAATTTGATTTAGGCTTGAAATGCCCTTATACAGAAAGAAACTGCAGTCTTGTTTCTGAGGCTTTAGAGTAGCCAAAGTCCTCTTTCCTTGATTTTTGGTCATTGGTTGTGCTCTTCAGAGGCCATTTCATCACGTTGTAAGGTAAGACAGGAGTGTGACCCAGATTCTGCTCTCTTGGGTGCTGTGGCTCAGCTGTATATACTAATGTTGCTTGGGGTTTCACTGCTTCCACCCTTCCTACTGTTCAGGTAAATTTGATTTCCCACTGTAACACATAAAGAGCAACAATACATGCTCCAAGGCATCATCTCACACCTCTTTGTCCTCAGCCATGAGAAAAAGTCCCTTTTAAAGGCACTTTGCTTGCATTCATATGGCTTCTGCTCTTCTTCATAATATGTAATATTTTCATTGTATTTTCCTATGATTCTTTCCCCAAGATCTCAGATAAACCACAGAACACTAAACAGACTTGCAGTTACTTCCCAGGGCAATGAAAGCTAAGGGTCAAATGAAGGAGAAAACCTGACTTCAAGGTAGACTTATAAAACCTTGTTCATTTCAGGGTCAGCACAGGAGTCTGCAGTAGAGATGTCTGTCTAACAGCTGGTTGCCATGTCCTACAAACACTTTTCCTGCTGGAAGCATGTTGGAAGGCATTTTAAGGGCAGTGCTGGTTAAGGAGAGTCAGCCCAACAATGAGCATGGAAAGATCGTTGGATTCTTGAATGCAGAATAATTCCCGAAGGATCCGTTTATATTTCACGTGACATAGTATCCTTCAGAATTTCACAGGGCTTTAATCAAATAACAGCCTCTCATGTGCATGTGGTGGTGTACATTTTCCACTGGTTCCTCAGAGACTCTTCCCTCTCCCTCTCAACTTGGAATTACATACCCCTTACACTTGTCAATTGAGAGAACACATTACTAACTGCACCTCTTGCTGGTTACTTATGGAGTGGGGAGAACAAAACAAGCATAGGGCCAGGCATGGCTTGAGAGGAAAATCCCCCTCTTCAGAGTTGTGGCCAACTTACTTATTGTGATGAAAGACAATAATAATGCTAAAAATGAAACAGACAATGCAGCGCAGTCAACTTTGTTCCTGAGAGAGGCATAAAGGATTTGAAAAGGTTCTGAAGTATTTTCTAAAGAGATCACTTTACCCATGACAGAAAAGACAGAAACATGGCAACAGCTGTGGTAGCACACTAGAGCTGGGGAATAACAGCTCACCGCTTAATTCCAGTGTCTGAAAGGGTCATTTGACCATCTGATTCCATTTCAGCAAATCATCTTCTATGCAAAGCTTGTGCCTGTTTGTTGCTCCTTTCTTAGCAGCAGAAGAGATGCTTCTGAATGTTCACGTCTGCCCCACACTAATATTTTTTAAAGGCTTTAAGTTTAATGCTCGACATCTCTGCGTGAAGTCCCTTTCTTCAGACAACTCGAGAATGCTTTGCAAATATTTTTTTATTATAATTCTGGTGGCCACAGCATAGGCAGCATTCAGAAGGATGCAGCTCACTGGACTGGAGCCATGGGGAGGGTGGAACTCAGCCCCCTGCATGCTTCACCAGGCTGTGCCCTGCCAAGCTTTCTCCTGCCTTGCCTCCTTGGAGCTGCCCTGTGCTGGAGAGTTAAAAGAAAACTGCAGCCATATCATGGGGGCCAACAACAGCTGGAGGTATAGTGTGAGAAGCACTTGCCACCATCAATAAACGTATTCATTGAATTGTATTTTTTTTAAAAGTTGCTAATTCCGCTTGGCATTTCTGAGCCCGGCACTGAAAGCATCCATCTTGTTAAAAATGATGTTATTTGTGACAGCAGTAGTATTAGAAGAGACTGCAAACGAGTTTTCAACCTGCTTTAATAATGATTTAACAACCAAGAAAGTAATCAATATTTTAGGGATACATTTTCTACTGTGCCTTTAGTAGACTCCATTTTTGCCCATACAGAACTAAATCTACAGATCCACTGGTGAAAATATCTGAGTGCATGTGTCAAAAATGTACATGGGAAATAATACACCTGCAACATTTACAGCCCAGCACTGAGTTTATCTGTGACTTCGTAAAGTGAATTAAAAATCCCTTTGTCTTTACCAAGGGTCTGATAAAACCACTCCTATCTATCTCTCTGATGAATCTACAAAATAAATACTATAGCTGTCTTGTCTTACATATGTCTAAAAACAGCCAAAAAGAAGTTGGAAAGCTTTTGATATAGTGCAATATCTAGTACAAGGCACCAAAATGTCATTTACTGATAGAATTGGTTGACATTTGAATTTCACATCCTGGTCACAAAATGAGATTATGGCATTCTCAAGTGCTTGGGTAATTGATGTGCAGATGCTTTTTTTAAAGAAGTGGATTATTCAAACTGAATGGTTTACAAAGGAAAAAAAACTGAAAGAAGCTCAGTTTTCTTTGTTTTAATGCTGATTCATTCCATAGCTATGCCAATAAAAACAGAAGCATTTCAAATGGCTTTGGGGTCTTGTTTGTTTGCTTGTTTTAGCTGACTGAATTGTTTTTACACAGTTTCACTCCTCCATAAGAAATATTCTTATAAGACTATTTAATCAGAGAGAAAGTTCCTGAAAAGGTAGGTGTGGAATCTATGTCCTCCCTTCCTGTGAGAAATAGACTAATATTTTCTGGACTGGGTAATAATTATATTAGTTAGTCTTAAATTAGTCAATATTTTAACTGAAAAGTGCTCTGAAGTTTTTAAACCTGAGTCACTCAAAATCACTATTCCCTTAAAAAATCTTTTTCCTGCAGCAAAATTCTCTGTATGGCCTCATTTCCCTGAGGTTCTTTTTAATAGATCCCTGAGATAGATAAATATTCACATTATTATTTATAATAAGTCATACTAATGCAAATAGTAGCATAATGAACTCCGGTTGGTTTATAAGAAGCTTAAAAAGAAGCTTAGATGATCTTTTAGATAATTAGAAAATAATTAGATGCAGAATATCCAAAGGGTTCATTTCTAAGGGCCTTGTTTCATGTATGTTCAATTCATTAAGTCACATTCTCACTTTGAAGTTAATGGGAGTCTCCCTACATCCCCACAGGTTTTGATCTAAGGTCGTGGATGCCACAATACTGATGAATAATTTTACCAGCTTTTTTCTCACAAATAAAATCCTTGTGGATATTTGGCCAGTGAATGACTCGTGGTGATAATGTTAAAAGTCTTGTTAATGTCTAGCAAGATTACTAGCTACATTTTCATTTTAGAGCGCATGTGATAAACACACCTTTGGAAACTGATGCTCAGCTCACCTTGGCTGGATTAGGGTCTATTTTTAATGGCAAGGCAATTGGATTATTCCATGCAGGGGGTGCTCCAAACTTCAAAACTTGATATCATACACAATTTCACAAGGGTAAATGAACCAAATGACTTCTCCCTTTTATTTTAATCCAGACTTTTTCAATCTGGAGGTGGCCCAGCTGTCATAAAACACAGCAAGGGAAGCCAAGGTGGCATGGATGGGTTTATGTTGTGGAGGCTGAGAGGGCAGGACAGGATGGGACAGGTGAGGAGTTGCTGGAATCCCCACCTGAGCAGAAAGCCTGGTTCAGAGACCAAGCTGCAGGTTTGCAGTCCTGGGCCAGGCATGAAGGCAAGTGCCACGCGTGACAGGAAAGGGATGGGGCTGTGGGTGCTGCTGTGCACCTCTGTCACTGCTTGGTGCTCAGCTCTGTGAGGGGAGAAGGGGGTCCTTCATCTGCAGGACAGATGTCAGGTGGAGCAGCATTTCCTAGCAAGTGGCAGGAATTATTAGGGAGGTGGTGAACAGCTGTGGATAGAGCACAGCATGAAATGGAGTCACATTGCAAGGGACAAAAAGTGAAAACTGAGAAATCCTGATGCTGGGACATTTTGCTTAAATGGTATGCTACAGTAAAATCTCTCTCTGTTGGGACATCTGAGATAGAAGTTGACAGTAAGAGTCTCAGAAAGTTAAACATTTCCTTTCCTCTGATCTTTACTCCAAATTTATCTCAGATTTGATTAGAAATCAGACCTGCATGAAAAGTGATATGCATTTTCTGACTACCATTCACTAATCCTCATACAACAACAGCTATGACCCTACTAGTCATTCCAGATACTGCTGACTTGGAGGATCTGTGTCTTCAGAAAAGCATATGCACCTGCGTGAGAAGTATGTGAGTCTGTACTGCCATCCCTAGTACCAAGCAGCCGCCCAAGATTTCTTAGCTGACCAACTCAGAAACCTGTGAAGCAGAGGAAATGCTTCTTTGGGCATGGTGCAGAGAGACCCTTTTGGGAAGTAGAAAGGTTTAGGAAGAATGTCCCAGACATGAAGACAAATGTTTCAGTTGTCTTTATAAGCATGTTTCCAGTAATTCAAGCAACTGTCTATGGGTCCTTTTGCAAAGTAAAGCCTTCAATGAAGCAGGCAATGGTACCTGAACCTTTCAGAGAGGAAGGTGCAGCTGCTGGGAGGTGCAAATAGTCCGTGCAGGCTTCACTGTGGTGTCTTTTTCTCCTACCAATCTATCAGGCTCAGCAACCAAGAAGGGCATACCAGGGCATCCATGCTGGGAAATGAGATGACTTGGGAAGCCTTGGTCATCTGTGATGCTGAGGAAGCACCAGCTTCCCACTGATTGGGAGAGCAATGCCAGGCATAAGGTGTTGCACTGGTGAGCTATTCAAGACACAGACAAAAAGAGAATGAAAATAAATCTTGGCTCTCCACACTGAGCTGGTGCAGCTATCCAGCCAACTTAACACTGGTGTACCAGTCAGCTGGAGCCTTATTTTTCCCCTGAAGAGCCCTGAAAAAAGTTATGTTGAAATAAACCTGACTAGAACATATGCCAGAAAAGTTTTCCACTGGAATATATTACTTCCATGACTTGATATCTTCCTACAAAAAATATCCCAGAGGTCTTCACTAGCTTTCCTACTTTATTTTCTGAATGTGTGAACCCAGATCCTCCCAAAGCTACCCATTTGCCCATGTTCTTTCAGTCTACCAAGCAAAACATTTGCAAAGCACTTAGCTAAACCAGAATTTCTAACAAATTCCTCTTCTGTGTGAAATGAAACAACACAATCCTACACCCTAGCAAGCAACCTAGTTTGGAAATTTTCCTTTTTATTTAGAATAAGAAATATTTTGAATATGTAAGGAGGCTAACAAAGATATTTCAGATGTTTCTATTCTTACTATTTCTATCATGTATGTGTTCTGAGGAAGGAAGAGGAGTGGGTATGAAGAGGAGTATCATCACACAGATCTAGGGGCTCACTGAAGGGCAGAAAACACTGCAGAGAGGAGAGAGACACAGGACTATACAAGCAGGCACCATTAGTTACAGGCTGCAACATCCACAGTGGGTTCCTGTTGTCTGATTTTGTTGAGGGTCTGCTAAGCCTTCGAAAACCTGAAAAGTACAGGGGCAGGAGGTGACAAGTGGTTTAACAATTACAGGATGGTCACATTTTCTTGGTCCTTGGTCTGACCCAACTCCTGACCTATTACACAACTGCAAGCAAATTCTTTAACTGTTCCAGTCCAAATCCTGCAGTCTGCATCCAGGCAAAACAGTCCTTGCAATAAAATTCTGTCTTGCTAAATGTTTTATGGGTAACCACAATAACACTCTTTCCTTCCTCTTGCCCATAGCAAGATCTTCTGGTACCACAGTCCCCTGAGGGACAAGGCTAAATGTGCCACGATTTGGCAACAGGCTGTGATCAAAATCAAATCTAACACCAGTGTATAGCAGTGGTGACCCACTTTCACTCTTTATTTTCTCCTCTCCTCTGTGGTTCTCAAAAATCACTTGCCTCTAGCATTGTCACTTCTTTAACTCCCAGCCTAGAAGATCTGCTGTGCCAGAGCACCCCATGACTCAGATCCAAAAAGCCTGAGCTTAGCAGCATGCCTACTGAACTGAGACAAATAAGATGAGCAGGTCAGTCTGACGAGCTAATCAGAACTCTCCTCTAGGAAAGATTATGCTTCCAGGACATACTCCACATATTGCAGAAAGCATGTGGAATAGTGCCAAGGCAGAGATACCAACTCCAGCATAACCCACGTTCCCTCAGTCTTGCACATCCTCAAGGACAGTTTGTCTTTTGACCTAAAACTACAAACCTTTAGAAATATAAAATCCCTTCCTTCTCAGTGGGGGAGTGTTTCTCATCCCATCATTTTCTCTGGGGATTCTGCAGCTACTGAAAAATATCTCCAAGTGCCCAAGACAGAGGAGGTACAAGACAAGCCCTCTGATATTCCTCAGTGTTTCATGTGAGCCCACAAGGCCTGTATTTGTGACCCTAGTGGGTCTTGGAAGATTTCTTAGCTGTGGCAATAGAACTGAAGTTATTACTTCCCTGTCTCAGGCAGGAAGAGCACATGCTGTGACAGAAGAGCTGCAGATGGCACCTATTGAGTCTATACAGCTTCATGAACATCATTTCAACTTCAATTCCAGTAACATTACCTAGACAAGCATTCTCAAGCCTGAAACTCATTGTTCCTCTCTCTGTTTTTTTCCTTAATCACCCTATGGTACCCATTTCTCAGTCTTGAAAACACAACAGAAGATCTCAGCTGAAAGAGCAAATAAGTCCCTGATTTACACTCTCATGTTTTCTAATCTGAGCTCATCTTACCTAGACAACCATTCAGCACTTACTGCTTATCAGTAGTCCTATTCTAATATAAAAACATCGTATTGGCTAAATGGTGCTCTGGGACTGACCCACGGTTCAGATCTAGCAGAGTTCATATCCATTCTGTGCGTGGTCTGGCCTTGTGTGGCTTTGGGAAAATGGCAGGGAACTGACGAATAGCAGCCCCCCTCTGTGCATACTGATCCACATACTGCTGGTTAACACACTTGTGAACCCCTTTGGAAAACAGAAATTACACAGCTCTTCTAAGCAGAGACTTTAAATGACATAGCAAGATTTTGTTTTGCTTTGCTTCCCTTAGGTTTTACTTAGGAGAATAAGCGCTAAGTCCCCATTTCAGAATTCTGAAGATTTCTGTTTTACTTGGCCCACAAGTGAAACAGCCATTTTTAGTTCCACTCTTTATAATTTTTGCACTGGACAGGAATAGTAAGACTTTGCATACTGATACCCCTATGTTAAGGAGAGATCTGTAAGAAGAATAATGCTGTTCTTATCTGCAATATGGCTTTTAAAAAAGACTAGGCTACCACTGTTCTTTGGTTGTTGTTGCACCAAATTTACATGCAGGTTTAACACTGAAAATAAATAAGCAGTGGCTTGTGTGTGTGTGGTGTGTGTAGTGTAGCAGATACTGGGGCAGATCGTCAGATGGTGTAAATCAGCCTAGGTCCATTGACTTTAATGGAAACTTGCCAACTTACCCCAGCTGAGAATCTGATTATTGTTTTGCAAGTTCTTGCATTAAAGATAAGCATTCACACTCTGCTCTGTTACACCAGTGTAAATGGGAGCAACTTCACTGAAGACTCTGGGGCTTTGCTGCATGTACCTTACTTGAAAAGCAGAATTTTGTTTCAAAATTTTAATGACAGTTAAAGCAGCCTTTAGCTCTCTACATTTAATATCTTCCCTTTTCCTTAAGAAAAAAAAAATAGAAAAAAGATAAGAAGGAAAAAATATCAGTCTGTCATGGAAGATCTCAACTAAATATTTTTTCTTTCTGACTTTCATTTCCAGGCTTTGTGCAAATAGTTTATTTGATTTGACACCTACTGCACAAAAGGTTGCCCCTTCTGTTCTATCAAAGCTGGTATCAAGAAAAGAGAGAGAAAAATCGCACAGCTGGTAATACAGAGAACCCAAAAATATACAAAGCCGTACCAGAGGGAATAGTCATCAACATAAAGTGAACAAGCACCCAGACTATTGATTACATGCTGCTCACAGAACACTAGGCATTTCTGCCAACTTCTTTCCACTCTTACGCTGAGCTGCAGACAGCATGTTGTACTTTGCATCATCAGTTTTGATGAATAATGCACTGATAAACACTGCAGCCAATATTCTGGAGGAGCTGAGAAGCCAGATGTCATCTGGACCTCCAATAGTTTTAACCCCGGGTCTCTGACAGACACTGAAATAAACACTAGACATGCACTGCAGAATGGGCAATGCCCAAATGTGAAGTTAGGCACAATATTACACTGGCAGGCATATGAAAAATGAAGGGGCCTTGTAATCCTTTCACTAACAACTTCCTGAGGCACTGAGATAGTGAGAAGGCAGCACCCTGGTGTGAGCTGCTCACTGGAAACACCTGCCAGGTGCAGCATCCCTGTGTGAGTAGGGGTGCCTGGACAAAAGGAATGCCATTATCTGTGTCAACTTGGCCCTGCAAGACACTGCTGGCTCCCCATTGAAGGGACTGAGCGAGGGGCTGGCACGCTTAGCCCCTCGAGGAAGCAGGATCCTTGTTCAGAAACACAAATGAGTTCTTCCCATGTCTGAGGGCTGGGTGTGTTAGGACGTTAGGATGGCAGTCAGCTGGGCATCTTAGCAATACACCAGAGCCTACCTGCTCACAGGCAACAACACATAGCAAGGGCTCTCCAGCCCTTAAGCTTTATTTGGTATTTATTTCACCTGCATCCTCACCAGTGAGGTTCAACTGTTTTAAGCAACAGGCCCCTTAGCCACCCCCCCCTCCCAGCCACAATGAGTCCAGCGCTCAGGGGACCTTGAGACCTGTGAAGGTTTTGTTTCACTCAGTCTCAGCAGCACCAGGTTCCATTTAAAACCACACACAGTTTTGCAGTATCAGCACTGAGATTATGCAGTTTTGGAAGTAAACTATTCTACCCACCCACCTCAATAATCCAAGATCTCAGCATGCCTTGTAAGAGTAAAACTTACTTTTTTTTAATAAATGAGGGGAAAGGCTCTCTCTTTCTCAGAATTACAGTGTAAAGGGCTGATTGCTACCTCGAAATTCTGTTTAAGGAAGATCTGCTTATATAAAAAGCCAAATTAGGCTCTCAAAGGCTGAGTGTATGCCCAAGCAATGGAAGAGCGGTTTCTCTCTGCTGGCACTGCAACACTGCTAAGGTCAGGAAGCCCCCTCATGGTTTGCTCACCAGGAGGAGGGTTGTATTATTTGAAGCATCCTAAATGTTCTGCTTTATTTTACCGCCAGAATTTTCCAACAAAAACTGCCTGTCGAAAAGAATATGTGGATTAAAAATGGAAGTGTTTTCCCTTTATTTACGTTCACCACTTTCTTTTGCACCTGAGTAACCATAGTTGGCAAATTCTCCAAGAAATGCCCTATTCCCACATTGAAGGGAAGTCCAAAAATAGGTAAAGTGCTCCTTATAATGCTATTTCTTTTCCATTCACCTTGTCAAATAATTGACAAATGTGAAGCATGAATAAGGACCTCTTCAAGGTATGAAACAATCCAAAAAGAAAACCGGCATGCACGTGAGAAGTGGTTAAAACAAAGTAGTAGATCAGGAAATGCTTACATAGATAAGGGGTAAGCTGTAAAAAGGCAGAGGCAGTGACTACAGTGGAATTTCAATTATACTGGCATTGATGGGCATAGCAGTAGTGGAGTCATTAAGGATGGATGCATGCTTCTGAGTGCAGTACCAAACAGTTTTTTCGGTTTGAGGAGCAATCAACAAGACCAGGGGCTATTTTGGACTTAGTCCAAGGAAATGAGACTAGGTGAAATGAATAATGTGGAAGATAATAAACCCTTAGGGCTAGGTTATAATATCATTACATTGGAAGCACTTCTGAAAATATTTGTGAATGGTTATAAAAGTACAATAATTCTGAGGACAGAATGAGTTGTAGAAAGTTGATTGGAATCAACTGTTTGTGGACAATAATGGAAAAGCATGCAGTACTTAAGAAATGGAGAGACTGCTATTTCTATTCAGTTTATTAAAATCAAAGTCAAAATTATAGCAAAAACAAGCTAATGTGGCCTCAAAAAAATGTAATAAAGGTATCAAAATGCTTTCCTTATTTAAAAGGCCATGCATCCCTGAAAAATGGGAAGGTTTAGCAGTTTTAAAATGAATGAGAACAACATCGAGAGAATACCAACAATGAATAATATCCATTAAATATTTCAATCAAGACTGAAGCCAAGTTGCTCAACTGTATGCATGCAATGTAAATGGCAAAGAAGAAGAAGAAGAAAAAAAAGAAAGATGATAGTGAAACATGGAGCACTCATTTGTATACATTTCCACAAATAAAAGGACCAGTGCACAGCCTTTCATTCTGAGAGTAGCTCCCATGGCTATGGCAGAGAGAGGACATGAGCTGGGGCTATTCAGGGAGTGCACCCTTTAGGAAGCTGCTGGCAGTGGGAAAACAGGTTAACTACTTTCACATGGAAGGGTCTGATCTCACCCTTGTGGTGCTCAAGACCACTCAAGAGAGGATGCTTACGAGTCAGCAAAGGGTCTACCCTGGAAATGTGGTGGAAAAAGTGTATCTTGATCCATACAAATTACTACAAATGGTTAAATAATCAGAGATGTGGTTCAAGCACACACATTTCATTTCACAGAGACACAGCTAGATACTGAGCCTCTCCTTGGATGGGCACTGCATCCAAGTGGATGGGTGCTGTAACCTTTCCCAGTAAGCCAACTCAGCCCTTTCCAGTTTACCTCCACTCTCAGCTGCCATTTCTGAGCAAAGTGGATCTTCTCCTGAACACCACAGCTTCTCATACCAGAGAGGTCCCTTTTCCTTCTGCTCAACTAATGGTGGGAGGGTCAGAGTCATATGGCTAAGTGTTACTCTGGGAAGGAACAGGAAGGTGTTGCCTGGTAAGCAGAGAGATGGACAAAGAGCAAACACACATGAAAACAGGTGTCTGAGTGGTGGGTAAAGGGGAAGGTGCTGAGGGAGGTACTTTGACTCTTCCCGAGGAGAAACAGGGTGTCCTTGGTGAGAGCGTGCTGCAGTCAGCAGAGAGCCCAGCCAGGCAGAGCCCAGGCTGGTCATGCCTGGATAAGCAGCACTTCGTGCCCCTGTAGGGATGTGTTGTTCAGCTGGCAGCATCTCCTGCTGCTGTACACAGCCTGTGACAGGGGCTGCTGCTTCTTCCTGGGACGGAGGTACCAGAGCTTTCCTTCTTCCTTTCCCACTGTCATGTATTTCTCAGCCCACGTCACCAGCCAGCTACACCATGAACTCCAACCTTCTCCAGTATCAGAAAGGCTGGAATTACTTCTTCCAGTTCAAATTTACAAAGTGGAGAGCTCAAGATGCCAAGGTGCATATTATACCCCAGATTTTAAAGCAGGCCTCATGGCTAGCACCCAAGCTCCAAGACAACCCTTCTAATTTTACAGCGTGCTTAAGCTGAGGACGAAATTATTCTCCTCTGTTTAACTGGTGACTATCAGACAGTCTCAGAATCTAAAAGAAAACAATTTAATTGTGGATTTTTTCCTTCAGCTACAAATTCTGTCCTCCATGTCCTCCAAGTACCTTCAGAACAGAAGACTGTCATGCTGTTTCAAAGATAAAGATAAAACGCGGTTGATTTTGTCCAGTTACATGTTGTGGTAAGGAACCCAGCACAAATTAAGCTTCCAGATGGGGACCTTTTAGTTTTGTATTGGGGTGTGAAATGTGCCCAGATATGAGCAAAGATCATTCCTTTGTGTGATATCCTTCACCCATCTCCTTGGAGAGAGAGGATGTCACTGTGTGGAACTAGAGTTTATTGCATGAATCCTCTCCCCCTAAGCCCTTTGGCACCTCTCAAGCATTGAGCATCCCCCACCTCTCGCCACAGCCTCCTCTCCCTGCAGCTGCTGCACCACTGATTCAAATGCCTCACTGGAGCTTGCAGGACCCCTACTAGCCTCTACTGTAAGCTGGCCTGAGGAGACAGTTCACACTGTGCTCACAAAACCCACAAAACTCAGTAGAAATTCCAGCCCTGAGATAATGATCCAAATTTCCATGAGCCCATAAAACACTCTAAAAAATTAGCAGGGAGAGTACAAGATCATGCATACCTGTGCAGAATTACTTGTCACCTAGGCAGGGAAGCAGTGAGGAAGATGTTAAAAGAGGAGGTTAGTGCAATAGCAGGGCTACATTTCTCTCTCTAGAAAATTCAGAACTATGGAGGTGCAAACAATTACTCCCAAAGAAAATGGATACCTTTGTTTATAAGCAAAGTCTGGAGACTGGCCGTGATCCATGAGACCCTGGAAAGCTCAGATCAGATCAGGATGTCCTCTTTTTCTCAAAGCATCTGTATAAATGGGGAACAAAGAAAGGATTGCAAAAGCACAGAAACCAGACTAAAATATTGTTTTAAAAAATTATTTCTTAAAAATTCTAACACACAGTCTGGCCACGAAGAAGAGCAAGCCCCAGCCTTTGTGGCAGTAGAACCTGCCACATATTTGCCCTGGGTAATGAGCTCAGAGGAGGAGATTTGAAAGAAGACTTTGCATTGTTCGAGGAGGCTCTGGAGCAGAGGGAGGGTGGAATTCCATCTGTTCACTTCCGCGCGGTTCAGTGAGCTGCTTCACTTTTAATGGTTCACTAGGCTGTGACACTTAGCAGAAATTACGGTAAATGTTTTTTAAAACCTTTACATTATCATTTAAGAAGCCGCATGACAAGATCACTGAAAAGCTAACCCTTTGATCTCTGTCTCTTGTGAGGTTTTTTTTGTCTGATAATGGAGACAATGTACCATGTGCTATTGAGGCTGGATAATGTGTTGATGTGCATACGTTCACTTTGTCCCCTGTCCTAATGACATTCTCCTTGGGGTTTTCTTTCATGCCATTGCAAAAATAAAAGCAGATTTTTGCCCTTATAATCTATAGTCACCTCGGCAGTTCCCATATAGCTCTTGGCACGTCAGGAGAGCTGACAAACAGCTCACACTCCAGCTCAGATGGGAAGTACCCCATGTTACCGATCAGGTGGAATTCCACTTTGCCTGCTTGAGTGACTCTGTGAACAATGTAAATCATTAAGTAAGTCTTTGAAACAGTGCAGAAAGGTAATGGGGGAAGGGAGCTCTGTATCTGGTGCTTGTTCAATGTAATCTCACAGGAGGACTGTTTATTTTTCATAAACCTTAGAAAAAGACCACGTGGTAGTCAACAAACTCAGTTTGACTTGAACACTGGAAAAGAACATCATGGTAAATGTTTCTACTCTTCTTTGTTTAATCAGCATTTAGGACATTTTTTCTCTCCTTACATTTTCTCCTCTCCATCAGAGTTTTCAGTACTTTACTGGTCTTTTCCATCTGAAGGAAAGTCTGTGGAGTGCCTGGAAGACTTGGAGCAGCCACTTGGATGTCTTCACTGCTGTAGAAACTGGCTAAAAATATCAAGAGAAAATCTTTATATTTTTGCAAAGAAGGGAAACAAGTACAAATGAAGTCAGGCTCCCAACAGATCCATGGCTCACAAAGCTCTCTGCTGCCTTTGCCCCGGTCAGAGGAAAAGGTTCACAGCCTCTTTAGACAGACAACACTCCCCCATCAACTATACTACATAGGCAGCATGTCTCAAAAACAGGCAGCCTGAAAAACAAATATAAGCTGTAAGTTTCTGACCTTGAGTCAAGTTCCTTCCTTCCATTCTTATGTTTTCAGACCTTTAAGAATTAAATTTTAAAGGCTGTTCTGGTATTTTGGACAGCTATGTGCAAATTCAGAAACACTTTTTTGCTTTTGTCAGTTCTGTCTGATCCAAGTCGTGGGTGTGAGTTCACAGCATGAGTTCAAGCCCTCCGTTACATGAAGATAATCCATAGGAAACAGATATCTCTGAGATATGGATTCTGAACTGGGATGGTGTCCACAACACTGACTTCATTCTGTTCACATTTTACCAAGGAGCATGGTTGTCAAAACATTTTGCAAGTAGGAATTTGGCCATCACAAGGAAATATTCTGCAGCAAAATATAGTTAAATGAACCCAGTGAATTATTGCTGTATCTCTGCTACTTTGCTGACCCTCTTGATGAAAAAAGCCCATTTTCCTCCTACAAGGGGGAATATGCCAGAAAAGCAAAAGGGTGCTTAGACCAATAATGAAAAGCCTAACAACTACTTGCTGAGAAGAGACAAAGAGAGGTCACCAGAGAGGGAGAAAGAGAAGGAGAAGGAGGCAAGGACTGCAGCCAGATTTCAGGTGGAAGAATATGATATTTTGAATAAGCCAGTAGTAGTGAAAGGGAAGGAAGGAGGTGGGCTAGCTTGGATTCCAGCTATGAGTATCTTAATATTGTCCCCTCTAGCTGTTGACTTGAGTAAGGTACTGGTGACCTTGAGAATTTGCCTAACATCTAAAACAGCACAAACAGATTAATCAGAAGCAAGCAGCTAAATGTTGGCACCACAGGTCTGTTTTGTATTGCTGCCTGCATCACCTCCATGCTGTCCTTTTCCCCTGATCTGAGATTAAGCACACAGGAACATCCCAGAGCTCTGGAGCTCAGTAGCATCCAGGCTGGGGAAGCCCATATGCAGCTCTGTTCATAACATAGCTGCTTCTGTCTGTCTCTGATTTGTCTCAAGAGGGCACAGAGATAGCAAGACACCCCCATTTAATCTCCCTCAACTGTACGGAAATGTAATTTCAAATATTTCTTTTCGATAAGTTTCCAAGTCTTTTTTTTTCTTCCCATCTTGGGGGTTTGCAAAAGCTCATTTGAACTTGTGTCCCTGTGTTGGTACAGTGGCCAGTGAATGCTTTATTTTACAGGGACATGCTGCCTCTCAAGCTAAACCTGGAATCCTTCCTGCAGAAATATCCCTATCTCATGAAACTGGAAAAGCATGGCCAATATAGAGCAAATAAATCTATCTGCATGTGGACTTTGACTGGTATCAAACTGGCTCATTTATTGCCACAACTCTTTGCTGGGAGATTTTTGTTCTGCTGTAGAGCTGCTAAATTCCCCTTGAGTACTATTAGTGTTGCTGCTTTTTATGTCTCTCTCCATGACACTACTCAATGCAAGTTATAATTAACTCAGAGAAAGTAGAAGGGGATGGACTCTGTCTGTTTAGGGGGAGATGGGTACAGATTAGGAAAAGATAATGCCAAATAACCTTTGAGCTTTCTAATATCCCCTGGACCTCAATTATTTTTAGACTTCACCTTTCTACTGAGAGACAGCCAAAATTCTGTTGTCTGCTGCAAACTACAGCAATCAGGAATGATTTCCAGGGCTGAGGGAGGACTCGAATAACTTGACTTGTAAGACCTTTGTACTGGCCTTTTGTACAAGACTAGTTTTTAGCACTTGAGAAATACAGAAGCAACCCCTGGATGAGATCTTAGTATCAAAGGTGAAAATGTGTCCATTTTCCAGCAACAGTGGACAGTCTGGGGAACAATTTACTGCTTAACTATTAAAGATTTAAACACCAAATGCAGGACCTACACTAGGCACACACCAGCTGAAGGGCTCTTCTGCAGCTGAGGGGTGCAAAGGCAGGCTGAGAGAGGGTAGCACAGGATTTCTGAAGGTGCATGCACATAAAGAGGAGCCTAGCAAAGTTTCTGGCGTTTCTTAAAGTATTGAATTGTGGAAGAAGAAAAGGCTAGAAAAACTAGCATACTAATGATCATATATGCTTTGGACACAGAAATTATTCCCCTGGGAGCAAACAGTGAGTGCTAACATGTTCTTTGTGCTCAGCTCGCAGAATCTCTGGAAGTTGACAAGGAAAAATAAAGTGTCCTTACTGACTTTGACGTCTCTCCTGCAGGTAAATTCAGCCATAAGCAACTTTATATAGCTGAGTAAACCTACCAAGTTCAGCAGGACCACTTTCATGTGCACATTACTCACTTGGACCTTAGTAATGCACGCTCACAGTCTAAATAGTTGATACTTTTGAACTATTCAAAAAAGTGAGTTTCTGAACCAAGAAGCAATTTGAATAACTAGTGTGCTATTTTGATCTGCATTCTAATTTGAAAGCTCATCATTATTTACATGATAAATATAAATGGTGCATTTGGAGTTGTTATAGTCCATCATGTAAATCCGTATTTAAGCATTATGAAAAAGAGGATTTGTGACTCAGTAGATCATATTAGCTCTAGGGCAGTTATTCCTGTTGATCAAATCTATTTTCTTACTGCCCAATGTGCATCAAGTCCATGTGATAAAAAATCCTTATGACATATTTACTGCTGTGTGAAATGATGTGGTCATTTTTAATTTCTTTGATTTTTTCCTGTAATATTCTAAACAGCCTGGTATTCCTGGAGGAGAACAGCAGTCTTACTCTAGGTGGCCCTACTTTGATCTCAGCTAGATGATCGTGAGTGACAAGCTCCCATAGGTTTAACAAAGATTCCTAGAAATATTTTACCCCTCCCTCGATGATGCCTGTGATGCCTACATCGCCCCCAAAAAAACAAACATGCCCACTCCGTATACTCTTTTCCAAGCCAGAAAACATCAATTGCCTGCTCTCATTTCCCTTGTTTTGTGCCACTATCCCGCTGATCCACTGGACTTGTTCACCCCAATAGCCTATATAATAGCAGTCAGAGCTGGTCTCCTTGCCCTGCAATTGTTTCACGAAATTGATTCAGTAGAAATGAACTTGGTGGTCTCCTGTCACCACTGCCCCCTGGGGCACTTGGTTCTCCTGCCAACACTGACTCTACAGCAGTGGCTTACACAACCACTGGGTCTGCACTACCAGAGGAATAGGCAGTCAAGAGGCACACCCATTTTCCTTCTGTTCCTCACAGGCAGGCAGATGAAGGTATTTCCCACATGCTGGAAAATCTCTATAGCTGGTGCTGAAGGGAGAGACAATCTCTCCTAGCTGGTCCACAGCACTACATGCTTTTCTTACTTCATGCTGGGCCAAAAAGACCAATTCCATTCTTCTTGCTGCTATTGTCTGTGTGGTATCAAATATATGTGCATTCAGAGGAGGCTTTCAGTGTAAACCAGAGAAATCAGCTTTAGCGTTTGACCATTCCTTCTTGTTTCCACCCCAAGAGCAACCAGAAAATACCTGCAATTACTGCGACTTTATTTATATGGCACAAAGTTTTTAGGGACTGTTAATGAGCTCATGTTTTAGGATAATCTGAACTGCCATCATTTTGTGTACACTCTCCTGTTGGAGTCTGAGATAGAGAGTGTATGTCCTTGTTTCTAATACTTAGTTTTAAGATTGAAAGAAATACTGAATTTCATATAGAATGAAATTCATGAGCATGTTTTCATGGTGATACATGAAAACAAATGATAAAGTTAGATGGAAAAAGTTTAAGTGTGTAGATTAGAAAGTTTCTTAAATCACTGGGTGAAAAAGTAGTTTAGAGAACAGGACACAAGATGGAGGATTTAGGGTGCTGTCTCTTGTCCTTTCTTCTTCATGTTCTTCTCCTAGGGGTTTTTGGGTAGTAGTAGGTGATTGGGTAGAAAATGTCGTAGTGCAGCACACAGGTGTTGGGTCATTGGGTCACTAAGAAAAATAATTTAGTTGGCATCTGTTAATTGGGTAAATGGACATATAAAAGACCTTGAAGAGGATCTTTGTTGGCCATTTTGCCCCTTTACTATCATAGTGCACGTAGCTCCTTGTACCTTGTAATGCTGATAAGAAAAGAATAAATTACTGAGACCGAACAAGAGAAAACAGCCTCCCTCTCGTCAATCTTCAGTTCAAAGGGAAAAAGAACCTAACCCAAAAGTCCTTAATGAGACACTCTCCTTGCATGCTTGAAGGGGGAGCAGAGTCGGATTTTTGTCCCCTCAGCCTCCTGCAACAGAAGGACTCTCTGTTTTTAACATTATCTCCTGTTTAAGGTTCATTTTGACAACTAAGGGATAACAAACTTCAGTCCAGATCATCAAAGATTTCTAGAAACCTACACACTTCAGAAAGCCAATGCTTTGTTATTAAAATTGAGGTTACCTTTAGAAAGCCCCAGTGGTTGTTGCTGATAACCAAAGGTTGTAAAAGATGCCCAGAAAGCCTGTTTCCATCTGATATGAGGACAGCAAACAGTGGGGCCACAGCCCATGCACCCCTGGGCATTGTGACCTTCTGGAGTAAAATCTGAAGCAATCTGAAGCTGGGAGACGGATCAGAGAACACTGAAAAAAGATGGAATAGGTAAAACAAATGAAATGCTAGACAATGCAAGGCAATGACTTGATTAGCAGATGTCTGGTATTCCCACAGTCTTGTTACCTTTGTTTAAATATTTGAGTCAACGCTCTTGGTTTAAAAAGCAAAACAGATGCAAAATCTGCAGCTAAATGTTAGGAGTGTATTTCAAGGCACAACAGACAATGCCCATCTCTACTGGGACAGTGTTTTTTGGTCCAGGATGGGAAACTTGTTGTTAAAGCTGTTCCCAGATTATATCCCACTGGCCCTGATTACCTTGATGTTGGGAAAATGTCTCAAGGGACGTAAATTGCCTGGAATCGTTTGCAACAGCTGCCAGCAACTGCAATTCTATGTTATTACAAAAGCAATCTCCCTTCCTGGGAATTTGATTTGCAAAAATAGAAGAATTAATAGAAATAGAAAGAAAGGGTTTAAAATAAGATCAGTTTCCAAAAACCAGGCACCCTTTTTGACACAAGTATCCCTTATGCTGTCAAATGGAAATAATTATAGAAATGACTGTCACAAGATGGTACCTGGTTATGAAAAATAAATCTCTCCCTTGAATTTAGGCAGGCTCGAGTCAATATTTCTTGCAGAAGAAATCTCTCTTTTAAGCTCAGTATATTTTCTGGAACAATGGATATTGAATTGTGTCTGTTAATATAATCACTTGACATCTACCATTTTGTATATTTCGTGTTCCAGTGAAACCTTCTCTGTATTGCTAATGAAATAATTTTTTTATGTTCTCAATAATCATTATTCTCTTTAATGAAAAGTTAGGGCAGATCTTTCAGTCCTTACATGTGGGAATAATTTCTAACCTCACATTGCTTTCTTGAGTTACTTAAACTGACTTGAGTGAATTAAAGTTTTGTAGGGATGGCTTGTTCATAACTTAAGTGCTAATTGACATCTATTTCAGAACATGACATTCTGGAATAAACCCTACTGTAAGACATTATTGCAATTATGGTTTTTATAAAAATTAGTGTAATTATGTTTGGGATAGTAACTAGTAAGTCGTTGCAGTGGAATGTAAGGGAATGTCTCCTACCAGCTGCCTTTGAAAATCTTCTGTCAGAGACAATGAGAAAGATATGTCCTGAGTCACATAAAACATCTCCCGCAAATATGGTGAAATTAAAGGAGACATAAGACTTCTGTCTGTTAATTTTGAGGAAAAACCAACTGTAGTGCTTGGAAATTCCAGAGTTCTGTTATCACAGATGAAACAAATTGTTTCATTTCAATGCCTTTGCATCAGAAAAGGAGCCAGGTCTGGATACAGTGTTCAGTATCAGGAGAAATTGGATAGATAAAGTGTACCACTAGTTCTTCAATTCCTGTCCCCTGCTCTGCCTCCTCTTTAACACCCAGATAACTGTCAGAAGGGGACCCAGCTATTACAGATGACAAGGGGTAAATGCCTTCATGTTGTCCTCCAAAGGTTAAGGTTTACCAACCCCAGTTGGAAGCCACAATCTCCAATAACCATTAATCCACTAAACTCCAGTATGAGTGAACATATTTATGGCTGCAGTCACTAAAGGGTGAAATAAAGATTAGTTTTTAGTTAGGAACGCAAAGCTTTTTAGATCAATACAGACCCACTGATGAAATCAATCTAAAGTTTGGAATTTTTAAGTAAAGATTTACTGGGCTTCCTTGTACAGTTAATTTTCCAAAGGGAGAATAGTCTCAGCAATGTTACATAGTAATCAAATTGAGTAAACACTAGTCAGTTCGTAAACTGACCTCAGTTATGCGCATAGCAAATGAGTGTACAGCAATAAAAATACCCATAATGTGGATAGTAAACTTGCCAATAAACAGGTAAAGCCAAAATGCACATATAGACTAACATGATAAAATATTAGTAGCTACATTTGCCTATTCGAAAACATAAATAATCAATAGACATTAATAATGAAGTTGTTCATGCATTTCTTTATTACTGTGCATATTAAGTGTTTCAATTATTTCTACTTAGTTTGATAGATAAATGTATATGAACATTTTGTGCCTTGAAAAGAACATAGGATTACTCTTCAAAACAACAGCCACTGTTTAGATGAAAGAACAAGTGGACTGGAAATACACAGCTTGTTATACCCCTCTGCTGTTCATGTTTGATGCATGTATACAATTTATTATGCAATTTCTTGAGATTTGACAAAGTAATTGTCTGGCAAACCATAGCTTTAATGATGGTTTTTCTGCTTCAGACAAAAGGTCTGAAGGTAGTGTAGGAAAATGGCTTAATAGATCAGTGTCTATAAATGCTGTTAATGTGTATTATATATATATATATATATATTTGCAATGGTAACCCAAGTTATTTTCTGAGTTACCGCACAATATGTTGTGAGATTCCATGTGGTAAATTCATTTTTGTCATCAGAGCTACTGCATGAAATCTTGTATGTTGAGCTGTAACTTCCAGAATAACTTGGGTCACTGCCCTAGTTTTAGTCTGGGTGTCTGTCACTGGGAGTTCTTGACAGTGGACCCTAGGCTGTGAAAAAGCCTGGATGTTACAATAGTGCTTTAAAAAGACAGAATTTCCATTATTAACCCCATTTTAAAGGGTTTGATATTTGGCACTTAAAATCCATTCAGGTCTGAAACCAAAGTCAAGGAGCAATAAATAAATTTCCTTTTCATTTTATCCCTTTTTAATCATCATAGCTATTCTTGAGACAAGCACCACAGAAATCCTAAATTTTTATTATTTTGAACAATTTTAAAATATTTTGTGACTAACATATATCTGACTAAAAAAAAAAAAATCTCAGCAAAGGGATGTCTCCAGTTGCCTGTCTCCAGTTTTATCATAGGTTAAATAGTAGTGGGCCAGATTCACAGCTTGTGTGAGCAGTCACTGGGTCCACCAGGACTGTCCCCTTATATCAACAATGAACTGTCTGCTGATGAGCTGTATCCAAATGAAGTTAAAAGGGAATCCTTTTTTCATTTTTCTACAGCGTTATTTCTCAGCTTTAGATTTTTTGGGATATTTATTTATATCTTGGTGTAAATTAATATGAGGCATTGGGCAGACAGGAAGATGTTATCTTGTGAGCAATAGGTACCTTAAAATCACCCAGGCAACTTGAGCCTAGGAAAAAAAAAAAAAAAAAGAGAGAGATTCAATTCTCATGACTGGGCTCCAACATCAAATATTGCTTTGTTCTGTTTCATCACCATTTTTTAGAATTAATGATATCTACCTTCACACCCGCTTTTTTGACCTTCAATACAGGGCTCATGAATGAGCTTGTTGATATCAGAGAAAACTATAGTGTCTTCTAAATCCTTTGGTACAATAGAAATAGAGCTACTGTTGATTTCCTCACTTTTCCCACTTGACACCATGGAAATCTTTGAAAAAGTGCAGGGGAACAATTTCCAGCTGTGAATGGCTGGCATATCCTTCCTGACAAAGCAGACCATAGATGATCTGCTTGTATTCCAAGGCAATGTCACTCAGAGCCAAATATAAGGATATTTTTATTATGTGAACTAGATGCTGGGATGAAACAGCTGGCTGGTGACACACAGAGCCCTGCCAGCCTTTCAGTGATGACTTCTTTTTGGTTTCTACTGCCTGGGCCAGATTTGAACCAGAGAAAGCTGGATACAACTTCCCACTCTGCTGAGAAGCAGGGAAACAGTTGAGCAAAGCAAAGGGATTCTTTTCTTTCTCATAATTTCCCCCCCATATTATCTGACACCAAATTAATATAATCCCTGACAAGAAAAAAAAAAAAAAAAAAAAGTGGTATTTTACAATGCTACACCAAACTCAGGTAGCTATTTTTCCAGTGGAAAAAAGACAGAAGACTTGTTTATCTGGGTTGGGTTAGCTAGTTTGGCTAGTTTGGCTAGTTGTTTACTAGTTGGGTTAAATTGGAGCAACTGATGGATTTCACAAAAATCACCCTCAACAATTACTGAGGGTCAAAACCAGTTAGGGGAATAATGCTTGACCTTCACTGACTACATAAAGTTAAAGATTACCTGGTTTTAATCTCATGAAGTCCTGTCTCTATGTTTTGTGTTTGTGTTTTTTCTCTCAGCAAACTAATTTGAATGATGAGGTCTTGACTTTAAAAATACAATTTGGTAAAGGGGAGGAGCAGCACATTCACTCTTTCACAATGGTGCTAAGTCTGTTTACTGAGAAAGCGATGACACATGATCTCCACAGAGAGATCAAGTGAGATCACCTTCTTCCTCTCTGCAGCAGAACAAGACTGCACTATTTAAGCACAGCCCTAGTCTTTAAGCAGCCAGGTCACAAGGTGCTCTTTGTTGTCTTAGAAAGGTGGAGAAAACCAAGTGGAAACCATAAATCTCCTTTTCTTTTTTACATGTATGCCCCTAAAATTGTTAATGAATAAGCATCACGGTGGTCAAAGCTAATGCCACATTTTATCTTACGTCATTATTTTCACATGAGGGACTGGGCATCCAGTGAGTCCTCTCTGCCACATCCAAAGGGAGAAGACAGTCCTGGGCCAGTTAAAATGGAGCACTATGGGAAAGATTTCTGTCCCCAGAGCTCTTAGACTGATGGAGAGCAAAACTCTTTGTCAGCAGATTTTGCTTGAAAGGGATTCAAATAATTTTTTGCAACTCCTTTCTCCCTTAAAAACTGATAGTGCTCTCTTGGGGCTCATGAGAGTCACATTATACCTATGGATTATATATTTCTTCAGTACAAAAATGTACTCTAGCCACTGCAATCCAGTTGGTTCCTGTTGTTCTGAGGCTTGCCCTTTCCCCTGCGTGTCTCAAAGCGCTGCCTCAAGAAACCAGGCAACTGGGATGGAACACTTACAAAGCCTGACTGTGGCTTTAGAGCAATCAGAAGTGTCACTCGCCACCGGTGTATCCTCCTCTTAGTTTTGCAATGAGTCCTGTGTGCACCAGGCTGGGAAAACTCAGCAAAACCGACTGGCAAATGCAGACACATATCCCACCACAGGAAGGCATTCCCTTTCAAGAGAGTACTTAAGAATATGGTTTAAGAAATGCTTAAATGCTTTCCTGAACAGAAATGGACTTAAGCACAAGAGAGTATCCCTTAATTGGGAGTACAGTGCAGACACAATCACTAAAGCTCGTATTATATGCCTGAAAATCGAGTCCCAGAGCGTAAGCTTTTCCAAGTGATGGTTAGAGGGTTCCTAGTTGTAGCATGGTTCTGTACAGAAGGATTTGCTTAATCCACCTTGCTTTTAGATTGCAATTTCCCCAAGCTTAACTGCTTCTTTTAACAGTTCTGAGTTCTGCCTCCCCCCCAAGTTATTTTAATAACTCTTTCAGAGGAAATACCTTATATTTTGATATTTCAGAAGCTACTGGTTTTCTACAAACTTTATTCATATCATCTTGATTGCACAGCATTGCATTAAATGAATTTTTTTTTTACTTACGTTTACTTTATTGCCTTTTTGTGGACTGTGATAGGAGGAAAAACTTGCATGTCTGTGCTCTTAGGATCACTCGTTTAGGGCGCTATGTAGCAGCACCCAGTCCACCCCCATCAGAGAGTTTTGGGTAAACAGGGAAAAAGTCTGAATACTTCATGGTATTATGACTCTTTTTTACAGTACAATTTATGTTTTGTGTACATCCTGGCACAGGAACAATACTTCACAATATATCTATATTATCTATATTATCTATACTATACAGTATATCTGTGAGTGCAAATAGAACCAGCCAGTACTCCTGGAGGAATCTCAAAGCACTAGACAAGCAAGGATTAACCAGGACACCTCACAGGCAATCAGGATGCCTGTGACACCTCGGGCCCAGCTGTGCCAGTCTCTACAGTCACACAGTCGCAGTAGCCACTGGCGTCACAATCGTGATGGTAAACATTCAGAAATACCCAGCTGGGTGTGAAGCTGGGCAGATGTGCTCAGCAGGGCTGAGGAACCACAAGCTGGGAGAGACCTGGACTGCACTAATGAAAACCCTTTCTAGCATTTGTTAACTGAAGCACAGAGATATTAAAGAATGCACCTGGGTCAATGTTGTTACATCTATATTAGACTCAAGACAACTTTTTATTCTCTTGCCCTCCCAGTTCCTTGCAGTGCCTCACATCTCCTTGGTTTCCAGGTGTGCTGGTTTCCTCAGAGAACAAGGCATTTAGGAGCTCTGAGTACTTCCCAGGTGCTAAACTAAAGCGTTCAAACCAGTGTAGGTACAATCACTGTGTGCCAGTGGTGGGAATCCAGATGTCCAGACTAGTTGGTCTAACAACCTGGACCACCATGGCCTCCTGAAATATTCCACTCCTGCCCCACTCCGACACTGACACTACCAGTGATGAAGTGAGCAGTTAATCTGTACTCCATGAACTGTGCACAGGGATTCCAGGTCTGCCTTCAGAAGTGTGAGTTTACAGACTTCCACATCAGAAGCTTCAGGGTGGATTATACAACAACGCTCAGCAAGAATAGCAATGCCACTGGTAACTGCCAGCACTGTTCTTGCTCATCTCTTTGTACAGCACTTGTACCTCAAAAGGGACTTCTGCACTCAGATCTGCCCAAGCAATCAGCATGGCTTGTTGCCCAATAAAAGCAACCCAGCCCACCTGTAGCCTTCACCTTTCTGGAAGGCCCCTGGAAAGAACTTTCTTTTCTGTGGTGGCTGATCCCGTCCACATCCAGTTGGCTCTGGTGAGTGCCAGAATCTCTTTTCTACCATTTGAATGCAACAGTGGCACAAATGCAGACTGTTGAGAGAATTCAACAGGCCAGATGACTTGAACAAAAGATAAATTCTGTGCCCCAGAGAGGGGAGGCAGCTGAAGCTCTGTTTCTGACAGCAATCTCATCAACAAAAGGGCAGGTGTTCAGAATTGACACTTACTTCTGTTCTTAATAATAAAGATACTGTGCATGTAACTTGATTTCTGAGATGTACCAGGATACCAGTATATATCACAACAAAATATGCAAAAATAAATCACCCATAAACCATCAATTGTGCAGACATATATTTTATATTAAAAGCACAGACAATAAAGGCATTTAAAATTCCTCTTTTTTATAAAATTAATCATACTGAAATGTATTTACCTTGTTTATTTACTGAGTTTGTTCTCTAGGATTTCAATGACTGTGCCTTATCCTGTCTTGATAAAAGCCTCTTCTGCACCAGGACCTCTTCCTTTAATGGTAAGATGTGATTTGGAGCTTGTAGTATTGACCTCCCTACCACAAGCCTCTGCAATCAGACTTTGGTAAACTGAGGAATCTGCAGGGATGGAAAGAGCTGAGGAAAA